>NW_022680863.1:0-62179 GCF_009764315.1 Trachypithecus francoisi
CTCCATCTGAAAGTGGTTGGAAGATTGGCTACCATCTGGGTGCGAGGAATCATTAGCAGTGAGGCCAAGTTTGGGGAGCCTGAGAGGAGCTGTGCACCAAGAGGAGGGTGTTTTTTTTTTTGTTTTGTTTTGTTTTTGAGAATCCAGAGGCCCTTGTTGTCTGCTTCCTTTCTCAAGCTGAACCCCTGCCCCCGGAGCCCCCAGCAGTGCCCTCTGAGGTGGAGCTGCAGCACCTGAGGAAGGAACTAAAGAGAGTGTCAGCAGAGCTCCAGGTCCAGGTGGAGAACAATCAACGTGTAAGTCTCCTAAACCGGAGGCAAAAGAAGAGGCTTCGAAAGCAGGAGGAGAGGCTTCAGCAGTTGGCTGAGCCACAGAGTGACTTTGAGGAGCTGGTGCATTGCCCCACCTGGGGAGCCTGCCTTCCTCCCTAGCCCTCCAAGCCTTTGTTTCCGCACCTGTAAAATGGGGCAATGTAGCCCTCATGTGAAATGTTACTTCTAAAGCCACCTGTGAGCCAGAGCCCTGCTCTGGTGGCTGTGGGAGAGAGGGGATGATTTTTCTAACCTGCCTCCACCCTTCTCAGTGCCATGGGAGGCAGACACCAAGTTCTGGGGTCTCCAGCTGCAGTGGGTGGCTGCTGATTGCTTCTCTTTGTCCAGAACAACGAGAACAAGAGCGCACTGCAGTTGGAGCAGCAAGTAGAGGAGCTACAGGAGAAGCTGGATGAGGTGAGGGAGACGGTAACCTCTGCCCCATCCAAGAAGGGCTGGGAGGCGGGCACCAGCCTCTGGGGAGGGGTGTGCCAGGCTAGAGACAGCTCCAGCCTGGGGGCAGGTGACACCAGCCACTTTATGGACCACCTGGAAGAGAAGGTGAACCTGAGGGAGCAGGTGGAGAAACAAGAACTTTGATTCATCCAGTACTGGAGAGAGAGATGCCATCAGTGAGTGGGAGGCCAGGGCATGGCAGGGGGAGCTGCAGGGCCCTAGGAGGGGCCTCAGCATCTGAGTCCTGTTCTCCTGCAGGAAAGTTCATCACCTTATAACAGAGCCAGGGGCCAGTGCCAAAGATGCAGCAATGGGAGGACGACATCATCAGGCTGGCCCAGCACAGGGAGGAGATGAAGGTAGGGTGTGCAACATCTCTGTGGGGATGGGCGTGGGCGTGAGGGTGGGTTCCAGCAGCGGCGTGACAGCTGAGCACCCCTCCGTCCAGGTGAAGCTGCTGGCACTGCAGGAGATGCTGTTACAGCTTGTGGCGACTACAACAAGGAGAACCACAAATTCCTGGCCACTGCCCAGAACCCTGCTGATGAGCCCGGTCCAGGAACCCCAGTCCCCCAGGAGCTTGGGGCCGCCGACAAGCCTGGTGGTGAGTAGAGCCCTCAGGCGGGGCAGGCAGGAGCAGGGCATGCTGGCGCTGCACTCAGATCCCCACCTCCAATTCTCCAAAGATCTTTGTAAGATGAGCCTCACCGACAGCGTGGAGCCTGCACCAGGAGAGGCCAAGGAGGGTTCTCCCGACGACAACCATACTGCACAGCCAGTCTGCACAGGAGCACCAGGAGCACCCAGGCTTGGACAGCAACCGCTCTGTGCCATTCTTTTGCTGGGCTTGGCTGCAGAGAAGAAGGAGATAAACATCGCCATCATCAAAGAGCTGGTCAAGAAACTTTTTAAAAAGAAACAAACTTATGGGGTGAATCTGCTACACAATCCATTTCCTTCATTTGCATGTTAGAGCCACTCATGATTATTTGTGTTTCTAATTTATGTTTTATTTGTAAGAAGTTAAAGAGAGTGGGTCTCTGTAGCTTTCACTGAGGTTCACTCTGGCATCCTTTAGCATTTTTCTTTTTTAATTTTAGAATTGTAGGTCATTAGCATGTACATTGAGTTTGCTGTTACGTGGTGGGAGTTCAAACACCCAAAGACCCACTGTTTGCACAAAACTATTCTCACTGGTTTGGCATAGGCTGCCATGCTTTTCTAATGTTATTGCAGCGTGTATGTTCATTACAGAATTCAGATAAAATTTGCTTATGTTCTGCTATTATGTTTGATTTAATCTTAATCACAGTGAGCTCTTCATTAGCTCAATATGTGGTTTGCCCCCAAGTGTGCACTGTTGATTACTTTGTAATATGCCACTATGAGTACTGACATTACAGTTGTTTAACGGCCGAGAACTGGAAACAGCCTTTCCCCCATTTTCTGTGTGCTGGTGATGGGAGTAATGACGTTCTGGGGGAGCTTTTTAAATCCCGCAGAAGAGGACAGTGGCCTGCTCCGGCAGGTACGTGCGGGACAGCGTGTGTTTCCTTGGTTCCGGTGCCAGGAATGAGCGCAGCACTATGGTAGTTCCCTTAGGATTTGTGTGCGCGCTGGGCTCATGAAGATATTGCATCACGAGCTGCAGCAGTTGTATTCTTTTTCCACGACCTAAAAAGGGATTATTTCTGAGGAATGAAAGGTTCGCATCGTTGACTGTGGATGTGGAAAACCTTTCCTAGCTTAGAGCATTGGTATCTATAATATATTTTAAAGTCGGAGTTCATGTTACCTGTTTTAATTACATGACTACATACATGTCCCAGTTCACAGAAGGGTGCTGGCTGGCATTCTTCTTAATGTATTTAGTAAAGATCATAAGAAATCCTTTATGAGTTTAAATGTCCCAGGAACACATATACAGGCTGTAGTCAAGAATAAGTTAAAGTGAAGGAAAGCTGTGTGACACCTGACATTCCTCTCTGTTCACGGAGCTTCTTTGAGGCTTGAAGATTGATTTTACCGTCTAGACCTCTCTGGCTAATACCTATTCTTCAAATACCTTGGTTACTCTGACATAGGAATTTACTTCTTTTCCTTGAATGGAAAACACTTTCAAAAATAATAACATTATTATAAACGAATATATGTGAGAGTATTTAGTTGAAACAAAAAGAGTTTTAGTAAACAGTATCATACTATCTTTGAAAATCAAGGGGAAGTTTATGCAACTTAAAATGTTTACAAACTGCAGTGCAATCTGTTTGTGAATGTCAGTGTATTATCAGGAAACATGTCTATACAATCACAGAGTAATATATTTCCTTGCAAACTTCTTTACGAAGAGTGAAACATGTTTTTGTACCTCTCGGTTTCAGTTAGGGGCATATTTTGTGCAATATTTATGTGATTGTGCCTATGCACGATGAATGAATGAATTTCAGTCATATATTGCCTAAATCATAACTTGATGATGCTTGGGAAAGACTCAACAGTTAAAACTTCATGAAGTTCTAATTTCTGTGTTCAAAACACATCACAGTATTAGGATGTAGAGAGATATGTACGTGTGCTCCCTGCGGTGGGGATTTCTATTTACTAGACCATCTCCAGTTTTAGCATTTGGCATCCTCACGATACTTTTATAAATATGATATTAACAGAAGAGCAAAATACGATTTTACGATGGAATAACTGATTTGCCTGCATTCACTGAAAAAGTGCTAATATTGGGTCCTTGTGACTTCAACTGACTCTTTCAAATTGTATGAATGTATCAACATATCAGATAAACCCAGTTTCAGAATGATAAAGAAAAATGTTAGACCACATAATGCAGCTAATTAATAGTGGTATGATTAATAGTGCTACTGTGTTTTTCCTTCTGTTGGAGCACAAGAACATTCAATAGAATTTTCACTAAAGAGGAGCTGTGAGTATATTAGTGGGAGTGGGAAGTGGAAATGTCATCTATTTTTTAAAAGGTGGCAGATCCACAATATATAGTGAAAAATGGGGAGAAGGAAAAGCCAAAACAAATGAACTCATTTAAAAATATTATCTGCATTACCCTGGAAGTTATCAAAATTGTATATGCTATATCAATATATTTTTGGAACCATTTTATGGAAGTATTCTTGATAGAGTTTGAATGCATTTAATGCATGCTCTTTTTTTCAGGTGTCCAAAGAGAAGTGCGCTTTTTGCAATAGATCGATATTCTCTAAGCCTGCTTCCCACACCAACTAATTTCAGATTCACTAGAGTTTACTAAGAATAGATTTCTAGCTCTTAATCCCAACCAAATTAATCATAGTTTTTGGGAACTAACCCAGGTATCTTCATTTTCTTTTTTTTTTTTTTTTTTTTTTTTTTTTTTATTATTATTATACTTTAAGTTCTAGGGTACATGTGCATGACGTTTATATCATGTATAACTCCCCAATGCAATCCCTCCCTCCTCCCTCCTCCCCATGATAGGCCCCAGTGTGTGATGTTCCCCTTCCCGAGTCCAAGTGATCTCATTGTTCAGTTCCCACCTATGAGTGAGAACATGCGGTGTTTGGTTTTCTCTTCTTGTGATAGTTTGCTAAGAATGATGGATTCCAGCTGCATCCATGTCCCTACAAAGGACGCAAACTCATCCTTTTTTATGGCTGCATAGTATTCCATGGTGTATATGTGCCACATTTTCTTAATCCAGTCTGTCACAGATGGACATTTGGGTTGATTCCAAGTCTTTGCTATTGTGAATAGTGCCGCAATAAACATACGTGTGCATGTGTCTTTGTAGTAGAGTAATTTATAATCCTTTGGGTATATACCCAGTAGTGGGATGGCTGGGTCATATGGTACATCTAGTTCTAGATCCTTGAGGAATCGCCATACTGTTTTCCATAATGGTTGAACTAGTTTACAATCCCACCAACAGTGTAAAAGTGTTCCTATTTCTCCACATCCTCTCCAACACCTGTTGTTTCCTGACTTCTTAATGATTGCCATTCTAACTGGTGTGAGATGGTATCTCATTGTGGTTTTGATTTGCATTTCTCTGATGGCGAGTGATGATGAGCATTTTTTCATGTGTCTGTTGGCTGTATGGATGTCTTCTTTTGAGAAATGTCTGTTCATATCCTTTGCCCACTTTTTGATGGGGTTGTTTGTTTTTTTCTTGTATATTTGTTTGAGTTCTTTGTAGATTCTAGATATTAGCCCTTTGTCAGATGAGTAGGTTGCAAAAATTTTCTCCCATTCTGTAGGTTGCCTGTTCACTCTGATGGTAGTTTCTTTTGCTGTGCAAAAGCTCTTTAGTTTAATTAGATCCCATGTGTCAATTTTTGCTTTTGCTGCCGTTGCTTTTGGTGTTTTAGACATGAAGACCTTGCCCATGCCTATGTCCTGAATGGTACTACCTAGATTTTCTTCTAGGGTTTTTATGGTATTAGGTCTGACATTTAAGTCTCTGATCCATCTTGAATTAATTTTCGTATAAGGGGTAAGGAAAGGATCCAGTTTCAGCTTTCTACTTATGGCTAGCCAATTTTCCCAGCACCATTTATTAAATAGGGAATCCTTTGCCCATTTCTTGTTTTTGTCAGGTTTGTCAAAGATCAGATGGCTGTAGATGTGTGGTATTATAGGTATCTTCATTTTCAACCAGCATCTAAGATTTGGCTAGTAAGTTGTGAGAGTCAACAGATTTTACTTTTTTTTGGATATGATATAGATGTAGGCAGAAATATCTAAATAGGGTTATAATCACCCCAAATCTTTTTTTTCAGACTATCATAAATGACCACAAAAATTTTGTTCCATGTGAAAAGATTACCTAATGAATGAATAAGTAACTTGGAATGTTAAAGAAAATGGACAGACACTCATTCACACATGTATGTAGAGGAAGAAGTGCACTGCAGTAGAAGAATTTCTTTTCTAGATTAATGGCTGTAAATGTCCCCAATCAAATATTAGTTAATAAGGCAACATTGTCCTTTGAAAAATAATTTGAGAAATGACAATAATTTCATTTCTGCTACAAATTTTTACCTCTGATTGCTAAATGATCTAACAACTACCCATTGTTCTCCCTGTGTTTGTTTTCTAGTGTAAATTTGGTAGACTTAATTACAGGTGACAGTAGTAGCATTTTTGAGGAATGACAATCTTGTGCATTTTAATGCATAATTATGAAAGCACTCTTGACAAATGAATTGATCACCTACACAAAATAGGCATAGGTGTAAATGCGGGTCAGTCAAATGGAAGATCAATCATGTGAAGCAATATTTTCCAACAGTTCTTTAGAGAGATATTCAGAGAAACAACAAGGAAAGTACGTTTCAAATCATCTTGGAGATGCTATATCTTAAAACATACTAAGTACATTTTTGTTTGTTTTTAGCTGCAAGATTTTTTAAACAATGAACAGACCAATGTGCAGTGAATTTCTTGGAGGCAACTGTATAGTTCACTGTTGAATGTATTTGGCAACAAGACATTTTTGCAGTTATCTCGTGGGACTAGGATAATGTGAGATGGATTCAGAAAATCTGAATTTAAGAGTATACAGCTCTGGTGAACCACATTATCTATTACTTCTAGCCGGTTTAAGATCTGTCTTTCTAGGAAAAAAAATGAATTTTAGATTTGTGTACTACATGTAGTATGGCCCATTATAAAAGTTTAAAAACCTTCCCTTATCCTTCTTTTTCCCAAAAGCATATATAATTCTTTTGCCTTGAGAATGAACAATGGTTTTTCATCATTTCAAACATGATTGAGTAACCTACAAAGACCCAAATACAGTGGGAAAGACAGCAGAGAGTACCAATTCATTGGTTATTGATTATAGCTCTGCTGATTTGGTGCCTTCCCATCTTTGTCATTTTTATGGGTTCCAACATATTCCATCTGTTGAGCACCTATCTCTCTGTGTCTTTGAACTGACACTGAACACGTGGTGGACTCTAATTAGTTCTTTTACAGTTTCCTGGAGAATGCTCTTACCTGTTTATTTGAAATCTCATGGTCTCTTGACAGCTCTTTACTATCTACACTGTTATGCATAATTCAAAGATAGAGAAAACACAGTGGACATTTAGATCAACTAACTCACACTACAAAAGAGGAAATACAACATATTACTTCTTATCTACTCCTGCCCATGTGACTTTGCAATGTAATCATGATTCTTTGAAACCTCGCTGATTTCTACAGTCTCCAGACCTAAATTCTCCAAAGTGATGTCTTCAAACTACTGCTTAGGACATGGCCTGTCCCTAGAGGAGAGTGAGGTACCCCCCAGTCCCAGCCACTCACATAGAAACGTTTATGGGACTAGGACTAAGCTAAAAATTCATGAGGCAATGAACTGTTTCTGAGCCAGTTTTAGCGTTGTTTCACATCTCTGTATTCCAGAACTTAGCTTTGCAGCTGTTGCCTAACACAGAGAAAGCCCTCAGTATCTTTGTGTTAGAGGAATAATCAGAAAATAGAGATAAATAAATTGAAAGCAATAGCTAGAGTAAATTATATAATCAGAGCTAATTTTCAACAATACAAACTGTATTCCTTGAAGGACATGGTCTAAAATTTATTTTTTTAAGGTAGAAAAATGATTATCTTCTTTACTATATTTCCAAAAAGCATGATTAAGCCCTCATCAATTTCTGTGGCTGTGATCAGATATTTTATACTCCAGATAATTAGTGGACAGTTTTGCACCTTTGATTTGATATTATACCATCAGTATTCAACAGTTATTTTAACCACTACTGAAATATTTTAAATCCACTGTCATTTAATTGTAGTAATTATCCTGTCTGCAGAAGTTTCCAATGACAGAGAACTATCCTGTGTGTGACAGCCAATGATGAATAGTGCTTTTTTGACACTAAGTTTTCAGGCTAACAAGTAAATCAGGATCCTTCACATTTTCTTTGCTTTGCCAAGTGTCAAAACTGTAAGTCCTCTGGCTGACATTTGACTTGGTGAAACTATAACTGTCTCATTGGTTGTGGCTCTGTTAGAGAAAAATTATATATAATCAACTTTCAGCTCAAATGAATTTCTCAGCTATATTGCTTACTTTTGTTGGTCACAGAATTAACTGGAAAATGTATTTTCCTCTCTAATCTCCCTTAGAAAATAATAATTGAATTCATTTCCCACACATAAAAACTCTCATCTCCTGCTCTTTTTTTTTTATAAAGAGAAACTTTAGCACAAAATACATATGGCCCAAAGATGTTTTGAAACATATACTGAATATACTCTACAAAATTTTAAATATATATGTGAAAAATTCTCATGAATATGTGACATAAAAGGTAAAATGAAAATTGACTTTTTGAAATATTAATCACTTTAGAAGTGGACATTAGGAAATAGTTCATTCGTTTTTTGATGCATATGCTAATGAGCCTTCAGGGAAGGTTATGGTGTGAAATCTATGATTCAGGGATTCAGATTTTCTCAGGGAATTATGTGCAATTAAAAAACAACATTTAATGGGTGTGGTATAAAATTGTCTTAAGTGATTCTATTCCAAGGGGAGGAAATCATATTTTTCTAACATTGAAACTAACTAAGAGAAGTTTGGAGAGAATTCAGAAAATAGGAAAGCAATTTAGTTTCAGAGAATTAATTGCTGTAATACCAGAATAGTAAACCTGGAGTTTCAAGTGTGTTATATATGATGACCAGGTCCTAAGACGTCATTTTTCTTACCTTTGGTAGGATAGAAAAAGACTATGATGGCTTGTTTGTTACGTTCTAGAATTCTTATTAGATAATTATGTAAGTTGTGTTATTTAATGCTTCCTACAAGTCAAAGAGATATTATTTTATCTCTTATTTTGCAGATTAGGGCACAATATTTGAATATTAAGTCATAATACCTAATGTTATAATGCCAGGGAAGGGTTGAGCTTAAAGTCCAATCTGAATGCAAAGACAGTGTTCTTTCTATGAACTCTTCAATTATATAGTCTGCATAAGAGAACTCTCTTCACTGAATGAATTAATCCATTTGGTTACTAGAGTAAAGCTGGTATGATTTAATTTCTCAAAGACCTTAGCTTAACACAGGAACATAATAAATTAAAATAGAGTAAAAATCTTTTGAAATAACTATGATGTATCTCTCAGGATAATAAAAAAAGGAAGGATCACTTCAAGGTCCAATAGTAGTAGATGGATGATTAAACAAATTATGCTGTCCGTGTACATGGTAGACAGATTTAAATCATTAGTTGTACAATATAAACTTTTAAATATGTCAACAGATGTTATAGTAAAACATGAAGGGAAAATACTTAATACCAATGAAGGGATCTCTTAACCTAATATTTAACACTTCATCACTTAATAGGATTTTGAAGAACACCTTCTTATTTCTTTGTTCTTTTTAATTTAGAATCACACAGATTTTATATATAGCATATATATATATTGTATAGCATATATATATTATTTTATTTTATTTTATTTTGAGGCGGAGTCTCGCTCTGTCGCCCAGGCTGAAGTGCAGTGGCGCGATCTCAGCTCACTGCAAGCTCCGCCTCCCATTCACGCCATTCTCCTGCCTCAGCCTCCCGAGTAGCTGGGACTACAGGCGCCCGCCACCGCGCCCCGCTCATTTTTTTTGTATTTTTAGTAGAGACGGGGTTTCACCGTGTTAGCCAGGATGGTCTCGATCTCCTGACCTCGTGATCCACGGGCCTCCGCCTCCCAAAGTGCTGGGATGACAGGCGGGAGCCACCGCGCCCGGCCTTTCCTAGGAAATGTTTTGTTTCCATCTCATTACTTATAGGTCTTTCCAGGTTTTGGAGCTCTTCATGGTTCATTCTTGCTAGATTGGATGTGTCTAGGAAAGTATCCATTTATTCTAGATTTTCTAATTTACTGGCTTCTACTAGCCTCTAATGATCCTTAGAATTTCTACAGTATCCATGATAATGTCCCCTTTTTCATCTCTGATTTTATTAGTTTTTTTTTCTGTGTGTGTGTGTGTGTGTGTGTGGCTAAAGGTTAGTGGTTTGGTTTATCTTTTTTAAAAAACGAAGTTTACATTTTGTTGATTTTTTTTTTTTCATTTCAATTTCATTAATTTCTGCTCTTACCTTTACTCTTTCCTTCGTCTATACTTATTTTGGGTCTGGTTTATTCTTGCTTTTCTAGTTCTTTAAGATGTACCGGCCCCAGGGTCCCGCCGAGCCCAGGCGGCTCCTGCCGGTATCCTGCGCGTGGGCCGGGCCAGCCGCGCCCCCCGGTCCCTATGGCAGTTCACTGGCCTGAGGCCGGCGCCGCTACAGGGCGCGGGGACGGCGCTGCTCCGGGGATTGGAGCCGCGCGCCGCTGAAGGAGCTGCTGTTGGGGCGGGGTAGGGGCGGCTCGCGGGGCGGCGCGGGCCTCGCGCGGCTCCTGGGGCTGTGGGCTCGGGCCGGCAGCTGCAGGTGCGGGGCTCTTGAGCCAGGCCGGCCGCTCCTTGGCTCCCCCGCGCGGGCTTCCCAGGTCCCACCGCCACTGCCTGGGCGGGAAAAGAGGCCTTGCGGCACCGGTCGGAGGCACCTCCCGGGGAGGAGACGCGGCTGCGATCCGCGGCGGCCTGACTCTGGGGCCACGAAGTTCCTGGGGCTGGTGTAACCTGAGCGCCCGAGGCTGGCGGTGCAGTTGGATTTCTCACGATGTCCAGTGTTAGCTCCATGTCTTTCCCCTTCTTCCCGGGTAAGGTCATCGATGCCATCTATACCAGCCCCCCTGTGGACTACAGCGACAACCTGACCCGCCTCTGCCTTGGGCTCAGTGGCCTATTTCTGTGTGGTGCTGCCGCCAATGCCATTCGTGTCTACCTCTTGCAAACTCCAGGTCAGCGCATTGGGAATAGGCTGAGAACTTCCTTCTCCCTTCTGAGGCAGGGTGCTTTCTTTGACGAGACTTGCACAGGAGAACTGATGAACCGCCTCTCATCAGACACTGCACTCGTGGGGCGCTCCGTGACTGAAAACCTCTCAGATGGGCTCAGGGCCGGGGCCCAGGCTTCTGTAGCCATCAGTATGATGTTTTGTGTCTCACCTGATCTGCCCACCTTTGTTTGGAGCGGTGCCTCCAGTGTCAATCATTGCTGTAATTTATGGACGATATCTACGGAAACTGACCAAAGTCACCCAGGATTCCCTGGCACAAGCCACTCAGCTAGCTGAGGAATGTATTGGCAGTGTAAGAACTGTTTGAGGTTTTGGGAAAGAAATGACTGAAATACAGATATATGCCAGCAAAGTGGACCACGTGATGCAGTTAGCAAGGAAAGAGGCATTACTCTGGCTGGCTTCTTTGGAACAACTAGGCTCTGCGGAAACCTGACTGTGCTTTCTGTCCGGTACAAAGGAGGGCTGCTGATGGGCAGTGCCCACATGACCGTGGGTGAACCCTCTTCCTTTCTAATGTATGCTTTCTGGGTTGGAATAAGCGTTGGAAGTCTGAGCTCTTTCTACTCAGAGCTGATTGAAAGGACTGGGTGCCGGGGGGCGCCTCTGGAGCTCTTGGAGAGACAGCCCAAGCTGCCTTTTAACGAGGGGGTCACTTTCAATGAGAAAAGCTTCCAGGGTGCTTTGGAGTTTAAGAACGTGCATTTTGGCTATCCGGCTCGCCCAGAGGTGCCCGTATTTCAGGATTTCAGCCTTTCCATTCCCTCAGGATCTGTCACGGCACTGGTTGGCCCAAGTGGTTCTGGCAAATCAACAGTGCTTTGGCTCCTGCTGAGGTTGTACGACCCTGCTTCTGGAACTATCAATCTTGATGGTCATGACATCTGTCAGCTAAACCCAGTGTGGCTGAGATCCAAGATTGGGACAGTGAGTCAGGAACCCGTCTAGTAAACCACATGAGAAACTTTAATGCAAAACAGGGTTGCAGAAAAAACAAAAAAAAAAACTAAGAGACTGAAATATGTAAACCATATATCGTGTTATTTGAAAAATACTTTTTTCCACAGTGTGTAAAATAGTTTTGAAATGTACCTGTTCTCAAGATCTTTTTATTCAGCGTTTTAACAATTGTAACTTTTTCAATGTCTATAGCACCGAAGCTATTTTCAGATTTTGCATTTTCTTTTATTGTGGAATATTTTAATCAATATAGCATGGCACCTCATTTTCTTTTGCCTGAAGATTGAAGCTATTGTCAAATGACAGCTTTAAAAAGGGAATTATAAATAAAAAGCCTGATTATTTTAGGCCAGTTTACCAATCACTGTGTAATTCTTCTGGCAGTATTCTACCTAAGTTCAATTTTACTAGATAGAGTAATGGAAAATGAAAATTTAACCCTGTATTCCGATAATCTCATGAAGCAAACTAATTTAACATCAGCTGGAAAGAAGGGAACATTTCTAGTGCCTGTCTGCTGTGTCTTCAAAGGTGTGAGAGGTGAGGAATATGTGTTCCTGTGGGAACTATGTTTGAATATGTGCAGTTTTCAACATTTTGGCACATGAAATCCTAACAAGTTTTTAAAAGGGCAGAAACTTTATTTTTTGAACAGGAAAACCTATTTTTTG
Source organism: Trachypithecus francoisi (assembly GCF_009764315.1). Taxonomy (NCBI): domain Eukaryota; kingdom Metazoa; phylum Chordata; class Mammalia; order Primates; family Cercopithecidae; genus Trachypithecus; species Trachypithecus francoisi. The sequence goes on from NW_022680863.1 coordinate 12,328, forward strand.
AACAGGAAAACCCATTTTTTAAATTCACGTTTGACTTCTGGGAAGCAAGGGACGAACTGTTAGGTATTGTTAAGAATGAATGAATTTCTCATTTAAGTTGTTTGAAGGCATGTATTTTGAAAAATATCTTAGAAATTTATAATTTCAAGACAAATTGAATCTTATAACACTTTTGGAATTTCATTAATAAGGCTAAAATCTGAGGAATATAACTAATTTTCAGCCTTAAGACATTTCAGTTTGGAAGTCCTTGCTATTCAATAGAATAACAAGAAACCTTCAGAATGTATCACTCTCCTGAAAAGAAGATATTAATAAACCCTCTTTTATTTATGGTTATAGTTTTATAGTCTCAAAATTACTAAAGCAATGCTGACAACCATTGAATTTGCCATGTTTTTTATTCAGTGCTGTTAATGTGCTGTTGCCTGAAGAAAAAAGTGCTTTCTCTCCATTGATGAGGCTAGACCCTAAGAAGTAATTAAGTCAATGGAAATCAACTGTAAGTTTTGCCATGAACTAAGCATTTATTAGTTCCTTGATTAGACTGGAAGAAGAAACCGCTATTTCATGACAAGTATGGAGTATTATATTTTATTCTTCATAATTAGTGAATAAAATGTATAGGAATGAATGAATGTGGTGTTTTCTGAAATAGTAAACCGTACATCTGTGACAATCATTTTAACAAGCTCTACTTGTGTTCTTTATAAAGCGTGATTTTCAGAAAGCAAACAAAACACAATTACAAGGTTGAATCTGAGGAAAATAATCCTTGTGCCATGGAGGTATTTACAAAATTGCATTGCATTGTTATGATACATGATGTTCAATTATATCTTTAGGTAATATTTATATCATAGATTAAAATGTATAGTGAACTTAAAAAATGTATCATCAGGTTATTTATTTGAGGTTTTTCACTTTTTTGATCTTGGAAATTGTAAGTATAAATTTCCCTCTTACTACTGCTTTTGGCTGTATGCCATAGGTTTTGGTATGCTGCGTTGCCATTTTCATTGGCTTCAATACATTTTTCAATTTCTTCTTAATTTCTTTGTTGAAATTCTAAGGATCATTAAAGGCTACTATGAGCAACCATAGGCCAATAAATTAGAAAACCTAGAATATAAGGATACACATAGATACAGAAAAAATCACATTATCAGTTTCTTCTTAAATAGGCTTTGGTAATTTGTCTCTTTTAAGAACTTTAAACTGCCAAATTCGTGAGTATGGAATTGTTCATAATAGTTATTATCATTTAAATACAGAGATTCTGTAATGATATTTCTTCTTTTATTGGTCTTTTTTTCTTAGTCTTACTAGTATGTAACAACTTTATTGATCTTTTCAAAGTAACATTTGTTTCACTTTGTGAATTTACTATTTACTTCCAATTTCTTTCTTTCATTACCTCTATTATTTTTTTTCAAATTATGCTATTTATTTTTTAATTGACTTTTAAACCTACGTATTTTTCCAATACAAGAAGTAATAAATTACCCTTTCAATTTCACTCTGCACCACAAATATGTAGCTGTGTTATAATTTTATTTTTAACTGACACAGCATAATTGTGCATATTTATGTGTACATAGTGATGTTTCAGTACACACAGTGTATATATTTAATTACCCTGATGAGATGATAGTAATTAGCATATCCATCATTGCAAACATTTATCATTTCTTTGTTTTGGGAACACTCAATATCCTTTGCTAACTATTTGAAACTATATATGGTTGTTACTATTGTCATACCATAGTGGTATAGAGCATTAGAACTTATTATTCCTATCTAGCTTTAATTTTTAATCTTTTAACAAATCTCTTCCTATCCCTTCCTTCCTCTTACACTTCCCAGCCTCTAGCATCCTCTGTTTTAACTTCTGTAAGATCAAAATATTTTAGCTTCTATATATGAGTGAGAAGGTGTAATGTTTACCTTTCTTTTCTTGACTCATTTCCCTCACATTATATCCTCCATTTCCATGCATGTTGCTGTGAAGGACAAGATTTCCTTCTCTTTTATGGCCGAATAGTACTTCATTGTGTATGTATGTATGTATAACATAACTTTTCCTTCCTTCCTCCTTTTCCTTTTCCTCTTCCTTCCTTCTTCATCTCTCTCTCTCTCTCTCTCTCTCTCTGTCTCTCTCTCTCTCTCTCTCTCTGAGATGGAGTCTTGGTCTGGAGTACAATGGCGTGATCTTGGTTCACTGTAACCTCTGCCTCCTGGATTCAAGTGATTCTTCCACCTCTGCCTCCCGGATTCAAGTGATTCTTCCACCTCTGCCTCCCGGATTCAAGTGATTCTTCCACCTCTGCCTCCCGGATTCAAGTGATTCTTCCACCTCTGCCTCCCGAGTAGCTGAGGACGTGCCACCATGCCCAGCTAATGTTTATATTTTTAGTAGAAATGGAGTTTCGCCATGTTGGCCAGGCTAGTCTTGAACTCCTGACCTCCAGTGATCCACCCACCTTGGCCTTCCAGAGTGCTGGGATTGCAGGCATGAGCCACCGTGCCCGCCCAATATACCACATTTTCTTTAACCATTCATCTGTTGTTGGACCCTTAGGTTGATTCCGTATCTTGGCTATTGTGAATAGTGCTGAAATAAATATCTAGGTGCAGATATTTATTCAATATACTGTTTTCCTTGATTATATTTTTTCTAAATTATCTCTTGATTTCTTTTGTGAACTATGAGTTAGTTTTTCATGTTATTTACAACTATTTGGGGATTTCCTGTGTATCTCATGTCATTGATTTCAAATTAAATTTTATTGTGATCAGAGAATATATTCTATAAAATCTAAAACTTAAATTCATTTAAACTTACTCTGATTCAGCATTTGGCCTATGTTGGCGATGCTTTCAATACACAAGAAAACAATGTATATTCAGCATTTTAAGTATAGTTTTTATAAATGTCAATAAGATCAAGGTGATTTATAATGAAGTTGAAATATTCTATAGCCATATGATTGGTTTGTCTTACTGTTCCATCAGTGATGAACAGAGGGATGTTAAAATCTTTCATTATTATTGTCATTTATCCATTTCTCCCTTCAGTTCTGCTTACTTTCCTTCATGAATTATGAGGCTTTATTATTAGTGGGTGTCCTTTTTGGAATATGATTGTCCTCTGATGAATTGGTTATTTCGTAATTATGAAATGCCCCCATTTTCTCTTATAATGCACCCTCTTTTCCAGTCTACATTGCATTTTGCTAATACAGCCACACAAGCTTCCTAATACTTGCTGTGGATATGGTTTATCTTTTCCTATAGGTTTACTTTTCACCTCTGTCTTTATGTTTAATGTGTGTTTCTGGTAGACAACATTAGATGTCTAATACGACAATCTCTACCTTGTACTTGGATAATTTAGTTCATAAATATGTTAAATGAAAGGTGTTGCCAGTTTAAAAAACTGTACAATCTGTTTAATTGTTTCTCTTATTTTTGGTTAATTGCATTTTAAGTATTCATTTTAAATTGCATAGATGAGTTAGTAGCATTGCTTTTGTATTGAGTTAATCGTATTACAATAATCATCAACTTATGCTTAACCTAAATTTTACTTAGAGGTAATTTTTTACAACTTCATATATAATGTAAAAAACAACTTCATATACAATGTGAAAAATCCTTTTTCTATGTTTACATTCTCTCCGGTGATGGATAGTGATGGCTACTTTGTCAAATCAAAACAAGGCAACATTTTACTAAAACGTGATCTGCGCTCCACCTATCCTATTCATTTGCACCAAGGACTTTTAGGGCAGAAAAGTATTCTGCATGATACTATACTGGTATTGCATTTGCCCAAACTCATAGAACCTATGACAGCAAGAGTGAACCCTAGTGTAAACTATGGACCTAGGTGATAAGGATATGCCAGCTAATGCAGGTTCATTGGCAGTAACTAATGTACCACTCCAGAGGAGAATGACCACAAAGGGTCAGGCTGCGCATGTGTGGACACAATGATGTCTGAGAAATCTTTGTAGCTTTCTTTCAATTTTGCTGTGAACTTACAACTGCCCTAAAGTCTATTAAAACAAACAAAAAAACCCAACAACAACAAAAACTAATGACCATAACATTTCCTTTATTCCCCCTCTGTCTTTTGTGATGTTTTTAGTATAAATTTTTCTATGCACATCATAAACCCCACAATAAAATATCTTTTTCAACTTAAATACTCAGTTTCCCTTCAACGAAATTGACAGATAAAAAAAGTATTTCCTGTTACTCATATACTTATCATTTCTATGCTTTTAATTTCTTCTAATTTGGAGTTTAGATTCAATGTTATTTCCCTTCAGGCCAAAAAACTACTGTTAGCATGTTTTGTAGTACAGATTTGCTGGTGACAAATTAGCCCATTTAGTTTCTCTGAAAATGTCTTAATTTTACATTCAACTTTGAAAGATATTTTAACAACATATAGAAACGAACCCGATGCTCTGTCATCTCCAAATACTTTAGTAGAATGATTCTCAACCAGGGGAGTTTTGCCCTCCATGAAACATCTGATAATATCTCAAGATATTTTTAGTTGTTAGTCTGGGGAATGGTGTGAGGAAGTGCTACCGTCATTTAGTTATTAGAGGAAAAGCAAGTCGCTAAACATCCTACAATTCACAGGAAATGCCCACAACAAAGAATTACATGGCCCAATGTCAAAAGCGATAGTGCCAAAGTTGAAAAAGTCTGCTTTCATATATATTTTCTACAAACACAATTGTGTCTCTATATGTGTATATACAGATATATAATTCTATATATTACAAATCTATTACAGTAATATGTGTGTGCCCCCCCCACACACAATACATGCACAATACAACAAACAAAACCAGAAAATTATTATTAACATATTCTTGCATCTAATTCTCAAGCCCCCATTAAAATTTCACCAATAGTCAGCCAGGTGCGGTGGCTCATGCCTGTAATCCCAGCACTTTGAGAGACCGAGACGGAAGGATCACAAGGTCAGGAGTTCGAGACCAACCTGGCCAACATGGTGAAACGCCATCTCTACTAAAAATACAAAAATTAGCTGGGCATGTTGGCAGGCGCCTGTAATCCCAGCTACTCTGGAGACTGAGGCAGGAGAATCGCTTGAACCTGGGAGGTGGAGGTTGCAGTGAGCTGAGATGGCGCCACTGCACTCCAGCCTGGACAACAGAGCGATACTCTGTCTCAAATAAATGAAAATAAAAAAGAAAAACATATTGTGTATTATGTAGAGGTAGATGTTTCAAGAATATTATTAACTAAATTTCTGCCTACAAAATTCTACACTGAAATAAAATATTTTCTTTTTCTAATAAAAATAAGAACAGAGTTTACTGGTTCATAACTCAAAATGGAATCAACTAGCATATTTGCATTTATATCACAAACCAGTACAAATTCTGAACTCAATATCTCCAGTACTGCGAAACAATAACTATTCACTTTATTGTGTACATGTAACTAACAGTAAAGAAGATTGCCCAGAGCAACTTCCTATATTGGATAATAAATAACAGAGAAATCCGTATTGGATAATAGATAAGAGAGAATTAATTAACTCCAGATTTGATTAAAATGATAAAATACCTCTCAAGAATGATTATATTTAAATTCTGAAATGTAAACTTTATGCCATTTTACTATCATTGTAAACAAATTAATCCGAAAGTTATATCCACTGCTATTGGTGTTCTAAGGACTTGTTGACACTCTAGGCAGCATCTAAGTGGCTACACTCATTCAGCTCTGCCCCAGAAGTCCTGCATCCTTTCTGATACTTCCGTAATTAAATTACATATACACTACATTCTCTTTCAAGAGGCTTTTATTGGCCAGGAAGATTAACCACTCCATTCTCTGTTCCCATTATAATCTATACAGCTTTTTATTGCACACGTAGTTATGTACTGTTGTATTTTTACTTATTTGTTACCTCTTATCCAACAATATACATTTTAAGAGGAAGAGAAATAACATTCTTTTGAATCTCCGGTGTTTAGTACTATGGAGAACTCAGTGACTGGCCAATAGCGGAAACTCAACAGTAACTTAATACATCTTTGTTATGTGAATGAAAGGAAAGAAGGGAGGAAGAATAACGGAAATTATTATAGTTTATGGAGTCCATTTAAGTACCATGACTTCTTTATGGCAATTTACTGTCGTAACAACCTTATGAAATACCAATTATTATCCTCATTTTACAACTAAAACAAAACAAAAGCTGATGATCAGAGAGTTTAAGCACCTTGCCTGAATTTGCACAGTCCATCCTGTGTATTTGGGATGCAAATAATTCGTATCTCTGACTCCAGAGCGATGCTCAGGACATGACAATGTTCAGAAGGTATGTGATGCGTGCCATAGGCTTTTCCTCCTAAAACACGCTTGGTTAATACCTTCACTGTGGACTAGATATTAGGATCCATTTTTTGCAGATGAGAAAGAAAACAGAATAAAATTAAGAGGAAAAAGAATCAACCTCAATGAGTGTTTTATTCACATCTATGAATCCTATTGTGCTCTTACTTGATGTGATTGTCATTTGCTGTCACACAAAATAATTATCCCTATATTATCCTTAATCATAAACATTTGCTAAGCACATTTTTTTTTTTCAATAACTGTATTAGCCAGAGCGCTTTTGGTGGTAAATGCAAGGCATTCAACTTGAATGTACTTAAGCAACACAGGGAATTATTTGGCTCACATAAACTACAGAATGCCTCAATCAGAGGGAAGAGAAAATTAGAACAGTTGAGATTCTACCTCTCATTTTCTGTTACGTTCCGAACAAATTATCTCAGATGGTTTTTTGACAAGGTTAAAAGCATGATTTCAGACATTATCAGTGCTTATATCCTCATACCTATCTAAGGAGAAAGGAAAAAAATTCCAGCTTTTAGCTTCATTTTGTAAAACCCTGGGGGAGTTTCAAGTTGGATTGGATTGGGTCATATGCTCAAAGCTAGACCAGTCATTGTAGCTAAAGAATTAGGTACAATGATTGGACCAGTCCTGGTCAGGTGGCATCATTAAATCCATTAACTGTGTAAGTGTGGAGTTGGCTTCATGGCAAAAGATGCTGGCTCCTGTTCTGACCTCAGGGTCGGAGTATGAGAAGTGTATGTAAATTGAAGAATTCAGGACACTTTTCCCAGAATAAATGGGAAAAGTTTAGGGAGAGCAACACACAGACACACACACACACGGGAGGTTACGCCTTCTCTCTCTTCCTAGTCTTTCATCTTCCCTATCATTAAGTGTACACTGAACATCATCATCTCTGGACTTTAGTGAATGCCAAGGGTAAAGAACTGACCTTGGGTTGGACGCGGTGGCTCAGGCCTGCAATCCCAGCACTTTGGGAGGCCGAGGCCAGCGGATCATGAGGTCAGGAGATCGAGACCATCCTGGCTAACACGGTGAAACCCCGTGTCTACTAAAAATACAAAAAAATTAGCCGGGAGTGGTGGCGGGCGCCTGTAGTTGCAGCTCCTCAGGAGGCTGAGGCAGGAGAATGGCATGAACCCGGGAGGCAGAGTTTGTGGAGATCGCGTCACTGCACTCCAGCCTGGGCGACAGAGCGAGACTCCGTCTCAAACCAAAACAAAACAAAAAAAAACTGACCTTCTTTGGGTTATTCACGATCTTTATTCTGCAAAAGTTTGAGATGCCATTATTTATGCCTTTCACTCTTGAAGAGAAGAAGATATTCATGTTATGGACAACGATGTAAACTTTAACTACATAAAACGATGGATGAGATGGTTGAAATAGTATTTCATCCGTTCTAAGTCAACTCTGACACCTGGTTAAATCTAATATTTGATCCATTGCTGTTGGCCAAGTAGCAGCCATGGCACATTGTCACTTCAGGTGATGAGGTGCCTGGTTAATACTACAAGTGTTGGGCTCAACTGTCGTAGAAGATATCTTCAAAGCAGGTTACACTATGGTTCAGCATGAAAACAAACAAAAATGTTGTCTTTGCAGAAAGTTACTGGAACACAGAGGTGATGCATGCATTTGATATTTTTGAAACAAATATTTAGCATCTGAAGAACGAACTTCATTCTGTTTTTTTTTTCTTTTGGAACAAAAACCAAGTGTTTTAGAAGACCTAAGATAGCAGGATTCCCATAAGTAGATTAAGCTATGCTAGGTTACTGATTCAGGTACAATGCAACTAATGGTGGGAGAGATTGCTAGATGTCTTGAAAGAGACAAAAGAAATGTAAGAACACATGAATCTTAAACGACTAAATTATGTAGAATTATTATTAAGATATCACGTCAAACTTTGCCAGGAATGTTCTTTAGTGTACATGAAGTAATAATACATCTGACAACTGATGGAGTCTTTGATGTCAATAAAATACAGTAATAGGGGAAACTGATGTTTACTTCATGGAAGTTACTTTGGCAACATTGTGAAGTAGCAGGATTATGACACTAGTAATCAGATTACTTAAATTTTAATCCTTGGTGCTATCACCAACTAATTGTGCTATCTAGGGAAAGTCAGTTACAGACTTAGGTCTTCATTTACACGATAAAGATTTTGGACTAGATTATGTCAGAAGTCAGTCTCAAACATGAAGTCACATGATTCTAGATGAACTAAAGAATGTAAAAGTGATTTATGATTTCTTCATTTTAAGAATGATGGTTTGGAAATACTGTAACTTTAGCTTGGTGCTTGGTAATTTCCAGAGGCCAGTATAATATCTTTACTTTCAGTTCTGGAATAATTTATCTAGATCACATACCTAATGTTTCCAGTTGAGATACATTTAGCATGCAAAACAGGCCATATTTTGTATTTTTTTTAACATTCAAAGTGCTTGGTATTTTGATTAGGATTTATAGATTCAGACAGATTAGTGAGGCAGTAAACAGGAGAAAAATGCTAAAGAACAGCTAATCAAGTGAGTGGGAAACAAATAGCCAATTACTATAGACTAAGGTTATCATTCAAAAGTATGTGAAGCATTATCGTTTTGATGCAGTGCTTTTAGACCAAATGTTGTAACTAGAACAGACAAATGGTTGCACACTAGCACCTTCGAAAATATGGTAATTAAGAACCTAAGATTTTCTAATAGAGATGGTAGTCTTTCTCAGGGCCCACAGGCAGTTTTACTGCTTATTTATTGAAAAGGTGGTACAATATTTTAAAAAGTCAAGCACAAACATTTTATTGTATTGGGTTCTTAGGGTCTGAGAACCTGAAGGTCACTTGAGTTGTTAGTATAATCCTTTCCCCAGCTTTAATAATGATATAAACTAAATTATCACAAATTCTTTCTACTGAAAAAATGCTGAGACAAAAATAGACAAATGAATTCCACTATCTCTTATGATAGCATTTCCTGAAGCATATTTTTTAAAGTTAGTATGATGCCAACTTTTCAAGAGAACTTATGCCCCTTCATTAAAATATTAAATAAAATAAAACATTAGAACTGGCAGAAAGACTAACAATCATGCAATCAATGTTTGATATTAGAAATCAAGCAAGGTAATACAAAAAGCTTAAAGAAATACTCACCCCCATATAACTACTTGATGACAAACTGGATGTGGAACCCAGATCTTTTAATTTTTACTTTAATAATTTATTAATATTTTCACTCTTTTCTTTTCATTTACTTGAAAACCAAAATAATCTCTAGCAATTGATTATGGCACTCCTTTACCATCCAGTCATTTGACTAGAACTTCCTAAAACTTATTAGAAAATAAAACGTCAAACGACAGAAGGAAAATCTCGATGACTCTCAGGCGGAATAAATACAAAGACAACCACATCAATGGTGAATCTCGGTAAAGCTGGTGAAATCAAAATCAAAGAGAAAATAATAGAAGCAGCCAGAAATAAGCCTCTCCTTTCCCAAAGAAAAAAAAAAAAAGCAGTAATAAAACTAATCAACTTCTCAATAGTAATACAAAATTGAAATCAGAATGCAATGGTTTAACATCTTTAAAGTGTGAAAGAAAATAACACCTAATCTTAAAGCTCATGTGATATTAAAACATCTCTCCAATGTGAAAGGAAAATAAAGGTGTTTCTAGACAATCAGAAAAGAATGGGAGAGTTTGTTTCTAGAAAACTTATAGTAAAGGCTGGGCACGGTGGCTCATTTGTGTAATCCCAGCACTTTGGGAGGCCGAGGTGGGTGGATCACGAGGGCAGGAGATCGAGACCATCCTGGCTAACACGGTGAAACCCTGTCTCTATTAAAAATACAAAAAAAAAAAAAAAAAAAAAATTAGCTGGACATGGTGGTGGCGCCTGTCATCCCAGCTACTCGGGAGGCTGAGGCAGGAGAATGGCGTGAACCCGGAAGGCGGAGCTTGCAGTGAGCCGAGATGGCACCACTGCACTCCAGCCTGGGCAACAGAGCGAGACTCCATCTCAAAAAAAAAAAAAAAAGAGAGAGACAGTAAAATCTGATCAAAATCTCTGTTTACATGTTTACATGAAGTTTTGATTGTTCATATGTTGACATTTCTGTGGTAGAATCTTTAATGTCACTGTTCATAAGCCTTTTTTTGTGAGGGGTAGAGGTTGTGTATTTCCCCAGAGAGAAACACTCCCATTTCCTCTGTTTGGGGAGTGACCTACCTCAGTTCAGAGCCTTTGTGGTTCAACCTGTCTGTATAGAAAACACCCAGCCTTCTGCTCAAACAGGAGACGGGTGGTCACTCCATTCACGGCGAAAGCTTGAAGTCCCTGATGTCTGTTTTTGAGGACTTGCTAGTTAATAAACTTCTGCTCCATACTGCTTGGCTCCATATATATTTGAGAAATAATTATTTTTATGACTACCCAAAGGTGGAATGCTATCTAATTTCTTAGAACTTTTCCATTATTCTGGCCAATCAGACTGAGCTTTTTCTGAAAATATGCTTTACTTTTATGCAGCTTTTTATCGCTTTGTCTTATATGCAGTGTATGGTGTTGATGCTAAGAGGCATTACTATAAATAACAATGTAGACTTAGGAATTGTAGGGGTGAAAGTCAATTTATCAAGACAGGATCCTACTTTTACCCAACGCCCTCTCCCACGTGGCCAATTCCCCTCCCTAAGCTCCCCTGACTTCAACTTTGCTCCCACTGGCTTAGGCATTTGGTGGGGATCTGGAGGCTATTTAAGCCCTAAAGTTATGTTCACAAATGCTACCCCAGAATCCAACCTCTTCTCCTCATTCATCTTGGGCAGGGTGCATGCCAACATTATACATATGTCTTTCCTATTTTTTTCCACTATGTACAATGCAACTTTTGTTCATTGTAAAGAATCACTAGAGGCCGGGCGCGGTGGCTCAAGCCTGTAATCCCAGCACTTTGGAAGACCAAGACAGGCAGATCATGAGGTCAGGAGATCGAGACCATCCTGGGTAACACGATGAAACCCCGTCTGTACTAAAAATAAAAAAAATTAGCCGGGTGTGGTGGCGGGTGCCTGCAGCCCCAGCTACTGTGGAGGCTGAGACAGGAGAATGGCCTGAACCCAGGAGGTGGAGCTTACAGTAAGCCGAGATCACACCACTGCACTCCAGCCTGTGCGACAGAGTGAGACTCTGTCTCAGAAAAAAAAAAAAAGAAAAGAATCACTAGAATCCAGCTCTCAGGCTCCCTCTGCATTTCTTGGCACCACTCAAGGACAATTATATTCTTGACAATAAGACTTAGCTCCTTAAACTCCCTAGAGAAAAAATGACAGTATGCATTTAAATTATAATCTTGGACAATATAATAGACTTTCTACTGTTAGTATTATCCAGTTATAATCTAACTTTAACAGCAGTTAAGCAGAGACATTTTTATGAATTGCATGATATTTGAGTGTTGAGTGCGAATGAGTTGGATTCTTGACCTTTTGCTGGTGGGAACTTTCTTATCTCTTTTTGTTTTCCCAAGACGAATCTGTGCAGTGTAGCAGCACTTCCTTTGTAGCAAAGTAATTATCTTCCTGTGGTATCTCTGATCAATTCCATAATCTCTAGGCATCATGTGCCACTGTGTCATAAGGTGACAAAAGCCCTCAGAGCACAGGAGGACAGGACTCTTGTCATCACGGAATCCACCAGGTTAGAATGGGAAGATGGGAGGCAAAAATAACACTAAATAACTGGTTATAAGAACACCTTAAGATTTTTTTACAGTTGAGTGATTGGACTACTTATTTGATGCATTTGAAATTGTTGATTAAATACAGAAATGCCCATAAACTTAGACAATAGATATTAGAGAAGTTTAATTACAGTAAATTAAGAAAAAACACTGAAGCAGAGACAACAGATGGTCAAAGACGAAAATGATAATTCAAAAGTATCAAGAACGTTAGAGGAAAACCAAGAAATGAAGCCAGTTCACACAGACACAAAACAATTCCATTTCTTTTTTTTTTTTTTTGAGATGGAGTCTCACTCTGTCCCCCAGGCTGGAGTGCAGTGGCGCAATCTGGGCTCACTGCAAGCTCCACCTCCCGAGTTCACACCATTCTCCTGCCTCAGCCTCCTGAGAAGCTGGGACTACAGGTGCCCACCAACATGCCCAACTAATTTTATTTTTATTTTTATTTTTAGTAGAGACGGGGTTTCACCGTGTTAGCCAGGATGGTCTGGATCTCCCAACCTCGTGATCCACCCGCTTCAGCCTCCCAAAGTGCTGAGATTACGGGCGTGAGCCACCGCACCCGGCCAATTTCTTCTATTTCTTTCACTGTTTTATTTATTTATTTGTTTGTTGATTTATTTATTTATTTGTTTGTTGATTTATTTATTTATTTTTCCATCCTTAAGGTTTGTCAGGAATGTCTTCTTGTGTCCACCTTTGTTTATCTGTGGGGTGTGTGTTTGTGTTTTTTCCCTCAATCCTCCCTTGTTTTCTTTCATGATTTGATTCCAGTTGGAGAATACTCCCTGATTTAAGAATATTTTATTTTAAGTGTTTCCCAATTATTATCATAGGACTTCAAGAATTTCAAATATTAATAGCATTGCTAATTAATAGTTTAAAACCATTTCTCAAATAATATATTTAGCCTTTTTATGGCAAAATTAGCATGTATTCATTCAACAAATAAATAATAATTTTGCAAATATAAGTATGTACCAGATAATGGGCTGCAGAACATATTTTCATACTTTACACAAAATGAAGTTATTTTACACTTATTGAAAAATATTTTATGGGTATTTATAGACTTCTTATGAGGACTATAATCCTGAATATAATTTTATTTCATTCATATTTTTCTTTGTTCATAAGAAATATTTATTTTACAGGAAATGTGACAATTAGAACCTGTTGCTGAAGCTAAAAAGAAAAATGACAGTTTTATTTTATGATGAAGATTAATAGCACAAATGAGTTTATACCCGACCTCAAAGCAATTCTGTTTTATGAAAGTCGGACTTAGTAAGTTTGAAAAGCTTCTTCCTCTGGTGTTTAACACATAGAAATGGTAATCATTTAGCTACACCCTAGTAATTTTAGCCAAAAATATTGCCACCCTATTGTGGAGATAAAATAAATTTGAGTTAACATCAGGGTTCAACTATTCTTTCATAGTTGTGCTTTTTTATTAGGGACAGTAGAACTTCATCCTTAAAACAGCCTCAGGGGTCTTCTATCAGCAGGACGATTTATAACTAGCTATTTAGGGAAATAATTTTGCTTTTGTATACTATTTGTTATAGTTTGCTTTACTCACCATTTGTTTGCAACAAGACTAGTTGTACAGTTGGGTTAGATTTCTTATCATAGAAAGATGTTTCAAGTGATCAGCATATGATACAAAAAGATGAAACCTGCCAGGCGCAGTGGCTCAGGCCTCTAATCCCAACACTTTGGGAGGCCGAGGAGGGCGGATCACGAGATCAGGAGATCGAGACCCTCCTGGCTAACACGGTGAAACCTCTTCTCTACTAAAAATACAAACAAGACTCCCTCTCAAAAAAAAAAAAAAAAAGAAAGAAAAGAAAACGAAACCTTATTGATTTTTTTTTTCATAAACTTTGGATGCTTCACTTAGTATCATTATGACTCTGGGTAGTGGTACAAATTGGGATAAAAGGATAAGTTTCTAAGAAACTAGTTTTGTTTTGTTTTGTTTTTGAGACAGTCTCTCGCTCTGTTCCCCAGGCTGGAGTGCAGTGGCACGATCTCGGCTCACTGCAGCTCCGCCTCCCGGGTTCACGCCATTCTCCTGCCTCAGCCTCCCGAGTAGCTGGGACCACAGGCACCCGCCACCTCGCCAGCTATTTTTTTTTTTTTTTCTTGTATATTTTGTAGAGACAGAGTTTCACCCTGTTAGCCAGGACGGTCTCCATCTCCTGACCTCGTGATATGCCCACCTCAGCCTCCCAAAGTGCTGGGATTACAGCCATGAACCACCACACCTGACCAGAAGCTAGCTTTTTATATTTAACAAAAGCCGGCTTCGATAATAGCATACTTGCAGTTCATACAAGATCAAAATTTTAAGGAACAAAAAACAAACAACAACAACAACAGTAAAACCTTCTTAAGTCACCAAAATGTTTTGTAAAGGGTATTTCATTTTCAGCCTGGCCTTACTTCTAAGAAGCATTTTGCATGAAACTTGTGCGTGAATTCTCATTCCAAGAACGTAAGAAGAAATAAATGAGCAAAACAGAAATGAGCAAAAAAAAAAAAAAAAAAAAAAAAAAAAAAAAGCAAAACAAAACAGTTACGTTCTTGGAATTCTCATTTGCTCAAATAAATGCGCAAAACAGAACATGGGGGTGGATTTCCCGCTTGCTGTTGGTGGGAAAATGAATGAATTCTCACAAGATCTGATGGCTGAAGAATGCTGGCACTTCCCCCTTCCCCACTCTCTCCCCCGCCACAGTGTGAGACGCGCCTTGCTTCCCCTTTGCCTTCCGCCGTGATTAGAAGTTTCCTGAGGCCTCCCCAGCCATGCAGAACTGAGTCAATGAAACCTCTTTTCTTTATAAATTACCAAGTCTCGGGTAGCTTATAGCAGTGTGAAAACACACTAATACATTCCAGTTCATTTTTATGTAAACTTTGACACAATTTTCGAGGGCGTATATAAGAGAAGAACAATTGTGTGTCTGGATATACATCCTTTCTCCATGTTAAAATTTTCAGATTCTTCTCTATATGGTTATTTGCTCAATTAGTTATACATCTACAATTTTAATATTACAACTTTTGAGTAATTATGGCCGACCAGTCAGACATAGTTTCTCTTCTTTTAACTCCTGAAAACCACACAAAAGGCGGGGCGCAGGGACTCAGGCTTGTAATCCCAGCACTTTGGGAGTCTAGTTTCTGGTCGGGCGCGGTGGCTCAAGCCTGTAATCTCAGCACTTTGGGAGGCCGAGGTGGGCATATCACGGGGTCAGAAGATCGAAACCATCCTAGCTAACACGGTGAAGCCCCGTCTCTACTAAAAATACCAAAAAACAAACAAACAAACAAACAAAATTAGCCGGCGTGGTGGCGGGCGCCTGTAGTCCCAGCCGAGATCGCGCCACTGCACTCGAGCCTGGGGGACAGAGCGAGACTCCGTCAAAAACATCAATCAATCAATAAAAGAAAAAACATCACACACAAAAATGGCACATAGTCAACCAAGAAATAAACTGAAAAAGACAATGGGAACAGCAGATGAGAGACTCAGAGTGGCGACCGAGCAACAAGCAGAACTTTTTTTGTTTGTTTGAGGCGGAATTTCACTCTTGTTGGCCAGGCTGGCGTGCGGTGGCATGATCTCGGTTCACTGCCACCTCTGCCTCCCAAGTTCAAGTGAATCTCCTGCCCAAGCCTCTCGAGTAGCTGGGATTACAGGCACCGGCCACCATGCCCAGCTGATTTTTTTGCATTTTTAGTAGAGATGGGGTTTCACTATGCTGGTCAGGCTGATCTCGAACTCTTGACCTCAGGTGATCTACCCACCTCAGTCTCCCAAAGTGCTGAGATTACAGGCGTGAGCCACTGCTCCCGGTTGCAACAAGCAGAACTTTATTTATTTATTTTTTGAGACGGAGTCTCGCTCTGTCGCCCAGGCTGGAGTGCAGTGGCGCGATCTCGGCTCACTGCAAGCTCCGCCTCCCAGGTTCACGCCATTCTCCTGCCTCAGCCTCCCGAGTAGCTGGGACTACAGGTGCGGCCACCACGCCCGACTAATTTTTTTTTTTTTTTTTTTTTTTTGTATTTTTAGTAGAGACAAGATTTCACCGTGTTAGCCAGGATGGTCTCCATCTCCTGACCTCGTGATCTACCCGCTTTGGCCTCCCAAAGTGCTGGGATGACAGACGTGAGCCACAGCGCCCGCTGCAACAAGCAGAGCTTTAATACAAGTAACCTGTATGCTCAACTAGAAGACCTCAGGAAGTCCCTGAACTGGGACCAGTTGCATTGGAAACCCACAAGCACTAGAAACTGTTCAAAGTCAGTACATGGAGTCATTAAAATACAGGTCTCCTCCTCAGCCTTGAGTAATCAAATACTTTCCTTGTCCTCCTTCTGCCCCTTTCTGAAACAGAGGAGGAATCTTGTGTCTGTGGGAAAACACTGAATAGTAAAGTCTCTGGACATGGAAATACCAAAGTGGAGGGTGAAAGTAAAAGTACCACTTGGTAGAGTGATTTAATGTCTATATATTGAACATTGCTGTCCAGGCCCCTTTCTTTGCCTTGCTAACCATTGACCTGCAGCCAGTCATTAAAAAACACAAACGGCCCGGTGAGGTGGCTCACACCTGTAATCTCAGCACTTTGGGAGGCCGAGGCAGGCAGATCATGAGGTCAGGAGATCGAGACCATCCTGGCTAACAGGGTGAAACCCCGTCTCTACTAAAAATACCAAAAAAAAAAAAAAAAAAAGCCAGCCATGGTGGTGGGTGCCTGTAGTCCCAGCTACTCAGGAGGCTGAGGCAGGAGAATGGCATGAACCTGGGAGGCGGAGCTTGCAGTAAGCTGAGATGGCGCCACTTTACTCCAGCCTGGGCGACAGAGCATGACTCCGACTCAAAAAAACAAAACAAAACACAAACAAAAAAACAGTCACCCAACGTGGCCATAGGATTAGGTGCATATTCCCCAGATAATCTAGAGGGCACCAAAGAATAGTTCTCCAGAAAGTGACATGGTAATCCCCAGAAGGGAACGTGGCCCCTTAAGTTAAGCTGTCAATCTACAAGTTCTTGTCTCAGAAAGGGTGTGTCATTATCTATTATGGTTTCCTTTCTTAAATATAAGCAGAGCCAAAGATCACCAGAAATCTGAGGAAAGCTATCATGTGAAAGACAGGTATCAAAAGAGACAGAAAAAAGAAAGCTGGTAATAACCAGTAAAGTAGAAGAAAATTCCAAAAGCAAACACGAAAACAAACACTAGAGGTAATCTAGTTCACCCTTGAATTATATTGGTGCCCCCAACCCCAACATAGTCAAAAATTCACGTATAACTTAATTTTTTTAATTTTTAATACTTATGGCTAATAATTACATGTACTTATGAAGGGCATGTGATGTTTTGATACAGTGGTACAATATGTAATAAATAAGGTATAGCTTTTGGCTTCCCCAGAGCTTAAATACTGACAGCCTACTGTTGAGAAGTCTTACCAATATTATAAAGCTGATTAACACATTTTGTCATATGTATTATATATGGTATTCTTCCAATAAACTAAGCTAGAGAAAAGAATATATTATTTAAAAGTCATAAGGAAGAGAAAACTGTATTTACTTTTCATAAAGTGGATGGTCATAAAGATCTTCCTTTTTTGTCTTCATGTTGAGTAGGCTGAGGACGAGGAGGAAGAGGACGGATTGGTCTTGCTATGTTAGGGGTGGCAGAGGAGTAAGAGGTGGAGAAGATGGAAGGGGAAGGAGAGGCCAGCACACTCGGTATAACCTTTGTTGAAAACAAATCTGTGTACAAGCAGACCCGTGTTGTTCACAGGCCAACTGTATACTCAGAAATTTCTCCAAAAGTGTTGAATGAAACCAATACTTACATAAAACAAAAATATGGCTGGGCGCAGTGGCTCATGCCTGTAATCCCAGCACTTTGGGAGGCCTAGGTGGGTGGATCACAAGGTCAGGAGATCGAGACCATCCTGGCTAACATGGTGAAACCCAGTCTCTACTAAAAATAGAAAAAAAAAAAAAAAAAAGTCAGGTGTGGTGGTGGGCGCCTGTGGTCCCAGCTACTAGGGAGGCTGAGGCAGGAGAATGGCATGAACCTGGGAGGCAGAGATTGCAGTGAGCCGAGATCGCGCCACTGCATTCCAGCCTGGGTGACAGAGCGAGGCACCATTTCAAAAAAAAAAAGTATATATATATATAGATAGATAGATACACTTTTATATATATATATAATTATATATATAATTAGAAAGAAAAAAAAACTATTGTAATATTTTGAAATTCCACAAATGCAATGGGACGATAAGGTAAATTCACATGAACATTTGTAAAAATGTAGATCTTTGAGGATACATTCAAGAGGTCCTTTACACACTTAATAGTCCTAAGATTTTTAATAAAACTAAGAAAAAAAGTTACAAGAAATACTAGGAAATACTAAACATATCCCAAAAGGAAAGCATGTGAGAATTTGGTTTCCAGGGATTTTCATATGTCCACTCAGTAGAGAAATAACTTCAAAAACCCTGAAGAAAACGATCTTAAATTAGAAATCTATACCCATTTATCTACTAAAGATGGAATAAGATAAAGACATGTTAGAGATAAAAAGCATCCATTTTTTTTTAATTATCATTTCTTGGGAACTGACTAGAGACTATGTATACAGAGAGAGAGAGAGAGAGAGAGAGAGAGAGAGAACTAAAAGAAGAGAAAGAACTTGGGAACTCATCATTGAAAAATAACCAAGCAGGGTCTCAGGATGATGTTAGCTCCAAGAGAGGTAACCAGGTAAAGTAACAAAGTTTAGCTTTGTATTTAATGACCATTTTGATGATATTGATAGATTTGGAAGTTTTTTTAAATATTTAGAAAAAATAATGATTATATATCTCACAAGAAAGATATAAATTGTAAAAAGTTCAAAATAAATAGCAAAACACAAATTTGCAGAAGAAAAAGTGATAGACTATATGGCTCAGCAGTGAGCAGTATTTACATAGTTACGAAAATGTAAACTTTGACCACTGACTTAATTTAAAAATTATAATAACCCTATCTTAGGCTCTGAGGAAAGGAGAAGTATTAAAGATGTTAAGTGGGGAAGTGAGGAACAAAGTGTGTGGCTGGAATTTCTTTTTCAAAATCATAAGTCATTATTTGATTCATTGAACTAACTATATGAAATCCTCATAACAATTTTAAAATTAAAATACTGTATTGATGAGAAAAGGTAAAGTGTCACTTTGCCTTACTTTTAATCTGTCATAGAAAAGTATACTGATATATACTTGATATATACTTCATTAATTGGGAGATGGAACAAAAATATTAGTCTCTTACATAAATTCTTTTGGATTTATGTTGTCAATATCTATACTTTATATTCCTAATAAAACCTTGATTGTGAATAAAGCATATATTTCTAATTTGAGCTTCTGAGAAAGGAAAGCTGAAATGAAGGTATTGTTCTAGAAATTTCTGCATTATGATGAAATCAATGTGGCCTATTCTAAATACTTTGAGAGACTGTTGTTTATTTATAGCTATCTTGTCATGTCAGTCGGGTTTGACTGCCTGGCCATAATGTCAGCCTTTTGTGTATAATTCAGCAGAAACCACATTTTATTATAATTTTTGAGCTTCCAAAAGTTGCTTTTTGGCTTTTCAGAGATTTAGAAAAGTGAATATATGACAAAATATTATGGCATAATTAGTAGAGATATTTCATATAACTATCTTCAGAGTAGTGTAATTTCCAAAGGCAAGCTGGTATAGGTGCTACTTGACATATTTTAAAACGTAGTCTCTCTTCCTTTTTCCCCTAAAGCATTTTAAATACAAATTTCTATTAAGATGGAATTTAATTATTAAAATCAGATTATTAGCTTTTGATATGCTACTATGTTACTATGTCTTAAGATTGAGCACTATACATGAAAACAGTTTTTCTTTTTTTTTTTTGAGACGGAGTCACGCTCTGCCGCCCAGGCTGGAGTGCAGTGGCCGGATCTCAGCTCACTGCAAGCTCCGCCTCCCGGGTTTACGCCATTCTCCTGCCTCAGCCTCCGGAGTAGCTGGGACTACAGGCACCCGCCACCTCGCCCGGCTAGTTTTTTTGTATTTTTTAGTAGAGACGGGGTTTCACCATGTTAGCCAGGATGGTCTCGATCTTCTGACCTCGTGATCCGCCCGTCTCGGCCTCCCAAAGTGCTGAGATTACAGGCTTGAGCCACCGCGCCCAGCCGAAAACAGTTTTTCTAAACTGAATTGCATTTTTAACTGATATATTTGTCTAAAAGAGAAAAAAAAAACAAAAGGTCATTGATCATCAGGTACAGAGGACATGTGCTCTTGTGTGAAATATCTAGACCAAAGAGGAAACAGCTTTGCAAGTCATATGCACTGGTTTAATATCTCCATTACTCTTATCTACAAAGCAAAAATTAAAAAATACGTTCTTGATGTAAATTGACTTTTTACAATAAAATATTGCAACCTTAATAGTAAGTTATGTATCTTCAATGTTACGCTAGCGCTGCAATGCAATCTGTGATTTATTTTAAAAGTTAAAAATAAAGATAAAGGTTGTCAAATTGTATGTAATACTTGTTACTACCAATTTGTTTTGAGGAGAATATCTGTGTAACATACTATGAACAAATATGAATTTAAATCATCAACAACGCTGATATAATTTCAGGATAATTTTATAAAATCTTCTGTTTTTGATATCACCAAATCTTCTTGACAAATTTTAATACTGAGATTTCTGCAATCTGTGATATTATTTTCCTTATTATTCTCTCAAAATTTCAAGATCAGAAGTAATTTATTAGACCCTATGTTTATTAATAATCCACTAAGTCAATTAACTTTCCATAACTGTAGCAAACTCAAGAGATATAGCTTATTTGTATAAATAATCAGAAATAGGTTAAAAATTTTACATAAAAATATGCTGCCAATTATTCCTTTATTTGAGATCAGGGCCTGTTTTAATTACCCTGTTTTATTAGGGCCTGCCTGGACACTGATTGGCACATAGCAGATTCTCAAAATTGTATTGATTCATAAAAAGAAATGTAAAGGTAGGATTTTTCATAAAGTTAGAAATAAGAAAATTAATGACCATACAATTCACTAGGATATTCCATTTTCATAAATAAAATCTTCAATAAATAAAATGTCCTTAGAAAATACAGGATAAATGCAGAGGCAGCAAGTTGTCATGGAAAAGCAAAGTGCTTTGCAATAAGATAGCCAAGGGTTGGACTTGACTATTTCTGTGACTTTGGATAAGTTAATCATCCTCTTAAATGGCAGTTTTCTTATGACTAAATATAGGTGTATGTTGTAAGATTTTTCTGAGGCTACCAGGTAAATCATGTAAAGGATTTAAAACAGATTCTCAGTATATGGTAGCTGCTATAGGTGGGATTCTAGTCTGAATCATGCACAATTTGACATATTGTCTTCCTTACAAGAGGTTAACTCAATCATCATGGAAGAAAGCCATTTTCCCTTTTTCATGCTTCTCCACAGTGCATGTTATCTCTGCTGGCAAAGAAAATTCCAAGGGTGAAATAATCACTTATACGGCCATTAAGTGTTTTTTCCAGTGCTCCCTATTCAACACAGTCAACAAAACGCTAATTAGTCCGAATTGTTTGGAGAACACCTGTCGGTCCACTGTTAGATGCAGAGACCCCTAAAGAATCCCTCAGAAATTAATTCCCCGAGATGAATTGAACTCTATCATTAAGAAGTTAAAAGGTCTAGAATTAAAACTAGTCTTCTCCCATTTTAACTACCTGTTGAAATATACAGATCCAGATACACATGTTCTTCTAGGCTTTGTCTGATTAAAATAAAAAGTAAAAAATAAAAATAAAAAACCAGAATGCAAAGTAGAAATTCCCTATGAGTGGCCGGGCGCGGTGGCTCACGCCTGTAATCCCAGCACTTTGGGGAGCCAAGGCGGGCGGATCACGAGGTCAGGAGATGGAGACCATTCTGGTTAACACGGTGAAATCCCGTCTCTACTAAAAAAACAAAAAATTAGCCGGGCGTGGTGGCAGGTGTCTGTAGTCCCAGCTACTCCGGAGGCTGAGGCCGGAGAATGGCGTGAACCGGGAGGCGGAGCTTGCAGTGAGCCCAGATCAAGCGACTGCACTCCAGCCTCCGACTCAAAGAAAAAAAAAAAAAGAAAGTTGATTTATTTATGCCAAATGATTGGCATAAATTTACTTCATTATCTCACATACAAAGAGGCCAGGAGGTAGGTGATTCTGAGAGGAAAGCAGCAGTGAGCATCTTCATCAAGCGCCCAAGACTTACCTGTGTTTTTACTCTGTCATCCTCGGTGTGTTGGCTTTACATTCTCAGGCTCATCCCAAGACAGCTGCCGTAGCTCCAAAGGCAATGTCCCTGTGCTCAACCATGCTCAAGACAGGATGAAGGGGCAAGAAGTCAATGCTGGAAAGAGCACCTTCCACCTCTACCTCATTGTCAGGTAGCAGAAAACTTCCCAGCAGCCCCCAGGAGCGGTCCTTGCATGCATTGGTCAGAAGTACATCACATGACTACTCCCAGGTGCAAAGGAGGCTGGGAAAAAGAGTTTCAGGCAAAGGCTATTGAGAGCCTTGATTGTCCTAGACCAGTAGCCCTCAGCCCTAGCTGTACATTACAATCACCAGAGAAGCTTTTATCTTATTTTTAATTTTTCTCTCAGGGACAGGGTCTCACTCTGTCATCCAGGCTGGAGTGCAGTGGTACAGTCATAGCTCACTGCATCCTCAAACTTCTGGGCTCAAGCCATCCTAGCACCTCAGCCTCCTGAGTTGCTGGGACTATAGGCATGCACCACTACACGTGGCTAATTTTTACTTTTTAAAAAATAGGTATCAAGTCTCACTATGTTGCCCAGGCTGGTCTTGAACTCCTGGTCTCAAACAATCCTGCCACCTCATCCTCCCAAAGTGCTTGGATTACAGGTGTGATCCACCATACCAGCCATGAAGAGCTTTACAAAGATATGGATGCCTGGACCCTATTCTGGATTAACTAAATAAGAATTACCAAGAATAGGCCCAGGTGTCACTATTTAAAAAAAACAAAAAACAAAAAAACCCCCAGATTATTCTAGTAATTACTAGGATTGAGAAGCACTATTTTAAACCAATCATGATTCAGCTGTTGGGACTAGAGAGGGATTTACATTTCCTACATACCAACCTCCTCACGATATATATATATATAGGGAAACGGAGGTTCAGAGAGGAGAGAGATTTGCTTAATATCACACAGCCAGGTAATATCAGGTCTCCTTGATCTCAAACGGTTGCTCCTTCCACCTGGGGAGCTTTTTCTACACTGTAGAAAGAGGACACATACAAAAAAAGTCGTTTGGCCTTGCTGAGAAGTTGTGATCCCAACGGCTTGTCCTAAACTTGGCCCAGATCTCGGCTGCGAGCCAGTTTCCTCCCAGGAGGGGAAACATCCACCTTCCACAGAAGCACAACGCTTGCAGCCTGACGCAGGATCAGGGCCAGGGGAAACTGTGCATGAGGGATGGGATGGGGCGGGGAGGGGACTTCAGCTGCTGTCAAGAAAAAGAGCTGTCCTACATTAGATTTGTGTTTGCTGCAGAGCATCTGTTATTGCACTGTTGGGGGAATCAACAACCTAGAAGGAACTCAAATAGCCATCACCTGGAGCTGAGTCTCCAGTCCCAATTCCCAGTCTCATCCCAGCCCTAGCCATCATCTTCCCTCCCCACAGCTAAACAGCACTCTGAACTTGGGTTTTTTTTTTTTTTTTTTTTTTTAGACGGAGTCTCGCTGTGTCGCCCAGGCTGGAGTGCAGTGGCCGGATCTCAGCTCACTGCAAGCTCCGCCTCCCGAGTTTATGCCATTCTCCTGCCTCAGCCTCCCGAGTAGCTGAGACTACAGGCGCCCGCCACCTCGCCCGGCTAGTTTTTTGTATTTTTTAGTAGAGACGGGGTTTCACCGTGTTAGCCAGGATGGTCTCGATCTCCTGACCTTGTGATCCACCCGTCTCGGCCTCCTAAAGTGCTGGGATTACAGGCTTGAGCCACCGCGCCCGGCCTATCCCATGACTTTTAAAAAAATCCTGTAACTTCTTTTTCATAACTTTTTTTGGTAATTTTTCATAAAACTTTTTTCTACTTTTTTGCCAAAGTGCTGGGATTACAGGCTTGAGCCACCACGCCCGGCCCTTTTTTACATTTTTTAATCCCATAACTTTCACCCCATAATTTTTTTTAATCCTGTAACTTTCTTTTGTTTTTTTAATAAACACTTGCATAGTTATATTGCAATTTTGTAAAAATGAACCGATTATCTCATGTCAAGCATGCCCAGCATTTGCACACTGTCAATACCTTCAATACTAGTTTTCAAGACACACAAAAGAAAATTTTAAGGCAAACACAGCACTTTGCAACAATTTAAAAATTTATTACATTACAGTAGCATCACACCAGCAGTCCATAATGCCACTTTAGGCAAAAGTCTTTCAGTATTTCCATTATACATTTTGTTTACAAGAATTCATAAATTGGTAAAATTCATTCTAAGAAAACTTGGCAAATAAAGCTTTGGACCAGAATTGGCATTTCTTTCTCTACTTTTCCGTCCCACTGTTTCTTTTAAGCTACAGTATTCATATTTTAGAGAAATTATATTACAGATAGGGCTGGTTTATGTTTTCGAATTTTCTAAAAATCAGCTTTGGTTTTAGAGCTGATTTTTTTTCATTTCTGGAAAACGTATCAGGTTTAATCAAATACTTTTAAAATGATTACTATATATTGCAATATTTAAATAGGTGTTTTGATTCTTCCTACAGAAATTCATATTTAGTCAGTGGAACTCACATTTTAACATTCTATGTTTCTGATGAACTCTAACCTTCCAATGTTGCCTTCTAAGCAAATTGAAAGCTGCCTGATACTGAATGAGGAAGAGCACAAATACTTGGCTGAATGAGGTATCGCAAAAGACTGCGTGCACTCTGAAGAAAGACTTAAGTTATTGTCATATGATTTCCATTATTTTTAGCTTTTTCTTAAATATATGACAAACACCTACACAAAGAGTGGAATTTCAGTTAATACAGTAAATTTATTTTCCAGACTGACATTCAGCTGAAATATGCCAGCGTGTGATTTAATCCATCGGCACCTGATGAACACAGTATGGTCAGATTGGTCACAGATGCTAAACACTATCTGAAGGTCATTCCCAGTCACTGATGTTTATCAGGGTAAAAGTGAAGTGACTGCAACGATAAAAGTACCTTTGAAATAATTTATCCATGTATTAGGTAAACCCAGTTTCAGAGTGACAAAGAAAAAACCTTAGACCAAATAATGTGGCTAATTAACAGTGGCCCGATTTCTAGCCCAATGTTTTAAAATGAACTTAAAGTAACTGTCTTTAAACTGAACTCAGAGAATGCAAAAGCGACAAGTTCAGAAAATAAAAGGCAAGAACAGGACTGTGAGTCCATTTTAAATCATGGGCTAGAAATTGGACCCTGTTAATTAGCCACATTATTGGGTCTAACATTTTTTATCATTCTGAAACTGGGTTTATCTAAAGTATTGCTACATTCATACAATTTGGAAGAGTCAGTTGAAGTCACAAGGACCCGATATTTGCAGTCTTTCAGTGAATGCAGGCAAATCTATTATTCCATCAGTAAAATTGTCTTGTTGCTCTCCTGTTAACGTCATATTTATAAAAGTATCATGAGGATGCCAAATGCTAAAAATGGAGATGGTCTAGTAACTAGAAATCCCCACCGCAGGGAGCACATGTACATATCTCCCTACATCCTAATACTGTGATGTGTTTTGGACACAGACATTAGAACTTCATGAAGTTTTAACTGTTGATTCTTTCCAATCATCATCAAGTTATGATTTAGGCAATGTGTGACTGAAATTCATTCATTCATCGTGCATAGGCACAATCACATAAATATTGCACAAATATATCCCTAACTGAAACTGAGAGGTAGAAAAACATATTTCACTCTTTGTAAAGAAGTTTGTGAGGAAATATAACTCTGTGATTGTATAGATTCGTTTCCTGATACTACACTGACATTCACAAAGAGTAGATTGCACTGCAGTTTGTAAACATTTTCAGTTGCATAAACTTCCCCTTGATTTTCAAAGATAGTATGATACTGTCTACTAAAACTCTTTTTGTTTCAACTAAATACTCTCACATATATTCGTTTATAATAATGTTATTATTTTTGAAAGTGTTTTCCATTCAAGGAAAGAAGTAAATTCCTATGTCAGAGTAACCAAGGTATTTGAAGAATAGGTATTAGCCAGAGAGGTCTAGATGGTAAAATCAATCTTCAAGCCTCAAAGAAGCTCCGTGAACAGAGAGGAATGTCAGGTGTCACACGGCTTTCCTTCACTTTAACTTATTCTTGACTACAGCCTGTATATGTGTTCCTGGGACATTTAAACTCATAAAGGATTTCTTATGATCTTTACTAAATACATTAAGAAGAATGCCAGCCAGCACCCTTCTGTGAACTGGGACATGTATGTAGTCATGTAATTAAAACAGGTAACATGAACTCCGACTTTAAAATATATTATAGATACCAATGCTCTAAGCTAGGAAAGGTTTTCCACATCCACAGTCAATGATGCAAACCTTTCATTCCTCAGAAATAATCCCTTTTTAGGTCATCGGAAGAGTACAACTGCTGCAGCTCCTGATGCAGTATCTTCATGAGCCCAGAGTGCACACAAATCCTAAGGGAACTACCATAGTCCAGCGCTCATTCCTGGCACTGGAACCAAGGAAACACACGCTGTCCCGCACATAGCTGCCGGAGCAGGCCACTGTCCTCTTCTGCGAGATTTAAAAAGCTCCCCCCGAACGTTATTACTCCCATCACCAGTACACAGAAAATGGGGGAAAGGCTGTTTCCAGTTCTCGGCCTTTAAACAACTGTAATGTCAGTACTCATAGTGGCATATTACAAAGTAATCAACAGTGCACACTTGGAGGTAAACCACATATTGAGCTAATGAAGGGCTCACTGTGATTAAGATCAAACATAATAGCAGAACATAAGCAAATTTTTTTTTTTTTTTTTTTTTTTTTGAGATGGAGTCTCGCTCTGTGGCCCAGGCTGGAGTGCAGTGGCGCGATCTTGGCTCACTGCAAGCTCCGCCTCCCGGGTTCACGCCATTCTCCTGCCTCAGCCTCCTGAGTAGCTGGGAGTACAGGCGCCCGCCACCGTGCCCGGCTTTTTTTTTTTTGTATTTTTAGTAGAGACGGGGTTTCACCATGGTCTCGATCTCCTGACCTTGTGATCCGCCCGTCTCGGCCTCCCAAAGTGCTGGGATTACAGGCATGAGCCACCGCGCCCAGCCGAACATAAGCAAATTTTATCTGAATTCTATAATGAATATACATGCTGCAACAACATTAAAAAAGCATGGCAGCCTATTCCAAACCAGCGAGAACAGTTTTGTGCAAACAGTGGGTCTTTGTGTGTTTGAACTCCCACCATGTAACGGCAAACTTGATATGCATGCTAATGACCTACAATTATGAAATTAAAAAAGAAAAATGCTAAAGGATGCCAGAGTGAACCTCAGTGAAACCCACAGAGACCCACTCTCTTTTAACTTTTTACAAACAAACTTAAACTATAAATTAGAAACACAAATAATCATGAGTGGCTCTAACATTCAAAGGAAGGAAATGGATTGTGTAGGAGATTCACCCCATAACTCTATTTTTAAAATGTCTTGACTGGCTCTTTGATGATGGTGATGTTTATCTCCTTCTCAGCAGCCAAGCCCAGCAAAAGAATGGCACAGGGCGTTTGCTGCCGAAGCCTGGGTGCTCCTGGTTCTCCTGGTGCTCCTGCACGATGGGCTGTGCAGTAGGGTTGTTGTGGGGAGAACCCTCCGTGTCCTCTCCTTGCGCTGGCTCCTCGCTGTTGGTGAGGCTCATCTCATGAATATCTTTGGAGAGTTGGAGGCGGGGATCTGAGTGCAGCGCCAGCACCCCCTGCCTGCCCACCCCGCCTGAGGGCTCTACTCACCACCATGCTTGTGGGCAGCCCCAAGCTCCTGGGGGACTGGGGCTCCTGGACCAGGCTCATCAGCAGGGTTCTGGGAAGAGGCCAGGAGTTTGCTGTGCCCCTCACTGTAGTCACTGCAAGCCCCAACAGCATCTCCTGAAGCGCCAGCAGCTTTACCTGGAGGGAGGGGTGCTCAGCTGTCACGCCGCTGCCGGCACCCACCCTCATGCCCACCCCACCGCATCCCCACCCCCGCAGAGATGTTGCACACGCTACCTTCATCTCCTCCCAGTCCTGGGCCAGCCTGATGATGTCCTCCCCGCGCTGCATCTTTGACATTGCCTCCTGGTTCATTTATAAGGTGACGAATTTTCCTGTGGGAAGACAGGGCTCAGACGCTGGGGCCCCTCTGAGGGCCCTGCAGCTCCCCCTGCCATGCCCTGACCTCCCACTCACTGATGGCATCTTTCTCTCCAGTACTGGATGAATTGAACTTGTAGTTTCTCCACACGCTCTCTCAGGTCTGTCTGCTCCTCCAGGAGGTCCATAAGGCCGCTCTGGAGCCAAAATAATGGGGTCACATCTCGGTAGCGGCCTGTCCCACCCCTGCCCTTCTTGGCCCATGCCACACTCACTCACCTCCAGCTTCTCCATGACTTCCCACAGGCCCCGCTGGGTCTCCCCAATCACAGACTCACCCCCAGTCCCTGGGGCTGGGACGGCTGCCTCCAGCTCCTCCTCGGCCGAGGGCACCGTGTGAGCCAGGCGCTGGCAGCACACCCTCTGCTCTGTCTCCTGCTCCCGTAACTGTGCCTGCTCCTCCTGGGCACTGGCTCCAGCGGAGTTGAAAAATGGCACCTGAGGGCAAGAGGTGAGCATTCGTATAGGGGCAGATGCAGAACAAATGGGGCAGAGAGGTGGAGCGCAGCCCCTTCCCTTGGGGCCTCAGAGTGTGCACCTGTTGGTCACAGAGGAAATGGGGTCTGACCCCTGGCTCCTGGAAGGGGTGAGGGTGCAGAGAAATCAGAAGGCAGGGAAACTAAGAGAATAAAGGGGTCTTGCAGGGACCACAGAGGAAGGTGGCAAAATGGGTGCAGGGGCAGTCAGGCTCACCATGGCCTCCCAGCTCTCCATGTCCTCTGGGACGCTCGGCATGGGCCGAGGTCCCTCCTCCTCCTCACTGTCCAGATGTCCTCCTCCATCTCCTGTGGGGGGTGGCCAGAGGGCTCCTCAGACAACCCAACAAGGCAGGTACTGTGGACCCAACTCTGCCTCCACCCTCACTGGGTAACCCTGAGCCAGCCCCTCCCCAGAGAGGAATGAGCTGCTGTTCTTTATTTTTATGTTTAAGACCCAAGATCTTGCTATACTCCCCAGGCACAGTCCCACTACCAGTCGGTGTGGGAGTTCTGACCTGCTCCCTTTCTGACCCGGCCAGTTCAGCCATCCTTAGGCAACGTGGTGGCCCCCCGCTCCCAGGAGGTCACCATATTGATGCCGAACTTAGTGCAGGCACCCAGTCGGCATAATGACCAGCTGTTCTAAAGGTCTCTTCCAACTCCTCAATCCTACGCTGCTCACAGTACCCCCCTTCCTCCTGGGGCTCTTTCCTCTTCCTCTGAGCGGTCTCCTGTACCTTCCCCAGGGAGAACCATGAGGTTCAGTTGGTCCTGCAGCTGCTGATTCTGCTGGCTGGCAGCCTCCAGGTGCTCCTAAGGGGCCAGGAAGGAGTGAAAAGGCACGGAGTTTGCCAGGTCGTTCCCCTCACGGCCCCATCCTCAGCAGCTCCCTCCCCTGGATCTCCTGTAACTTTTGGCGGGCCATCTTGGCCATCGCTTTGCCCCAAGATTCCTGCTGCTGCAGCTGGTTCATTAGCTGGGTCTGCTGCAGTAACTGCCTGTGCAGCGCCTCCTTCTCAGAGGTCAGCTGATGATAGGCGGCCACCTGCTGCTGATAGATGGCCAAGGACTGCTGCAGGTGACCCAGGTAACGGTCTGGCTGCTGCTGCAGACTCTGAGCGTCTTGGCTCTTCAACTCCACCTGCAGGAAGACCCTGGGTGTGAGGGCATGTGGCTGCTGGCTTCCAACTTCTGGGCCCATCAGTAGGGTAGTGAGGGCACTGTGGGGCTCTGTCGCCTGCCCAGGACCCTCGCCCCTTGCTCCAGGCCTAGGTGACTGGCTCCCTTTCCTAGAACAACATGCCTCCTTCGTCAGCCTCAAATCTCATACCCTCTTCTCACCATTTAACTGTAGGACACAGACTGGTAGAAAAGCAGTGGGAGCCAGCCGCCATCTGCTAAGTGTGCTACAGGCCTAATGCTTTCCATGTATTATCTCACTTAATCCTCAGCACCTCTGTAAGGAAAATGCTAACTTCCTTTTGAAATTAAAGAAACAGAGACTTAGAGATGCAAAGTACTTGAATGGCGACCAGTGGAACCGAGGCTGGAATCCAGTTTTAATCTAATGAGCCTTTTTGTTTTATTTTGTGACACAGTGTCACTCTGTGGCCCAGGCTGGAGTGCAGTGGTGCAATCTCAGCTCAGTGCAACCTCCACCTCCTGAGCTCAAGTGATTCTCAGGCCTCAGCCTCCTGAGTAGGTGGGATTACAGGCATGAGCCACCATGCCAGGATACTTTTTTTTTTTTTTGTAATTTTAGTAGAGATGAGGTTTTGCCATGTTGGCCAGGCTGTTCTCAAACTCCTGACCTCAAGCGTTTCTCCTGCCTCAGCCTCCCAAAGTGCTGGGATTACAGGCATGAGCTACCACCCCGGGCATAAGGAACCTCTTAACCAGTCTCTTCCCCTATAAATGGGGGGCTCCATGCCTCTAGCTGGGATGATGATGTCCAGACCTGGGAGGAGCCCAGGGCTACCCACCTCTAAAAGTCAGAGGGTAGAAAGCAAGAAACAGTCACGGGACTGCCCTGAAGGGTGCTGGGGTCACCTCCCCCAGGCTGGAGCTGCTTCTGGCCTGGCACCTCCCATCCCCAGAGGCTGGTGCCCGCCTTCCAGGCCTTCTTGGATGGGGTGGAGGTTACTGTCTCCCTCACCTCACCCAGCTTCTCCTGTAGCTCCTCTACTTGCTGCTCCACCTGCAGTGCGCTCTTGTTCTCGTTGTTCTGGACAGAGAGAAGCAATCAGCAGCCACCCACTGCAGCTGGAGACCCCAGAACTTGGTGTCTGCCTCCCATGGCACCAGGAAGGGTGGAGGCAGGTTAGAAAAATCATCCCCTCTCTCCCCAGCCACCAGAGCAGGGCTCTGGCTCACAGGTGGCTTTAGAAGTAACATTTCACATGAGGGCTACATTGCCCCATTTTACAAGTGGGGAAACAAAGGCCTGGAGGACTAGGGAGGAAGGCAGGCTCCCCAGGTGGGGCAACGCACCAGCTCCTCGATGCCGCTCTGTGGCTCGGCCAGCTGCTGAAGCCTCTCCTCCTGCTTTCGAAGCCTCTCCTGCTGCTCCTGAAGCTTCTCCTGCTGCTCCTGAAGCTTCTCCTCCTGCTCCCGAAGCTTCTCCTCCTGCTCCCGAAGCCTCTCCTGCTGCTCCCGAAGCTTCTCCTCCTGCTCCCGAAGCCTCTCCTTTTGTGCCTGGTTCAGGAGACTCACGTGCTGATGGTTTTCCACCTGGGCCTGGAGCTCTGCTGACACTTGCTCTAGTTCCTTCCTCAGGTGCTGCAGCTCCTCCTCAGGGGGCACTGCTGGGGGCTCCGGGGGCAGGGGTTCAGCTGAGAAAGGAAGCAGACAATAAGGGCCTCTGGATTCTCAAAAACAAAAACAAAACAACAAACAACAACAACAAAAAAACCCCTCCTCTTGGTGCACAGCTCCTCTCAGGCTCCCCAAACTTGGCCTCACTGCTAATGATTCCTCACACCCGGATGGTAGCCAGTCTTCCAACCACTTTCAGATGGAGAGCACTGTGGGTGGCTGACAACGGGCCCTCTGTGCTGATGGGGACACTGAGGCTCATGGAGATGACAAGACTTGCCGTCTCCTGACACAGACCTCTTTCCCTCTGCCTCAAAGCCCTCCCATCCACCCACCTCCCTGGGGCATTCTAAGCTCCCCCACAGCCCTCTGATGCCAGGCCTGCTCCCAGGTCACGCCAGCCCCATCTTACCCATCTGGTTTTTGAGTGTGGACAAGCGCCTCTCCAACTCCTCTACCCGACACATATCTTGCTGCCTCTCCTCCTTCAGGGTGCGAACCTGCCCAAAGCACAGGGATAAAGGGCCCTGGAGAGAGAGGCTGGTGGCTGGTGGCTGCCGTCTCCCTCTCTCTCCCCACCTCCACAAAACCCAGACCCATGACTACCTCTGGCTGTACTATTTCCATGTTACAGATGCCCAGAAAGATCCAGTGACCCATCTAAGGTCGGGGGCTAAAGGATCAGATCTCACCTCCTGCGACATTTTCCTCATCCTCTGCTGCCACCGGCCCTCTCTCCTTCTAGATGTTGAGCATATTCATCTCTCTCTAGCTGGGCTTGCTTTAGCGACTCCTCCATCTGCAAGAATGGGCACAGAAGTTAGGAAGGGCTGTCACTGGTCCTCACCTGCTCCTGGCCACCTGGGGTCATCTTCCTTCCCTCCCTCCCTC
The DNA here is from genome assembly GCF_009764315.1 of Trachypithecus francoisi. Classification (NCBI taxonomy): domain Eukaryota; kingdom Metazoa; phylum Chordata; class Mammalia; order Primates; family Cercopithecidae; genus Trachypithecus; species Trachypithecus francoisi. The sequence goes on from NW_022680863.1 coordinate 45,219, forward strand.
TGCAAAACCTCAACTGTGTCAGCTGTGCTTTCAGCAGTGCCTGCTCCCGTATGGACCGCTCTAACTTCCACTCTGTATATGCTTTCCAGTGGCTCAGGACTGGATGGTGAAGAGTGAGAAGTTTCAATCTGGGGAGCCTGGGCCATTCCACACAGTGCCCCTTAAAAGGGCTAGAGCTAGGCTCAATATACAACTCGATCAGTAAAGATCAAGGCCGTGGTCTGGTCAGTAAAGATCAAGCCCATGGTCTGGTTTTTAAAAGAACTCAGTTGGGACAGGGAACAAGATGGAATTTACAGCTGGCTAACTGAGACCCAGAGAGATCAGGTAATATTACTATTGTTACTACTGTTATTACTACCACTGTTTGAACCTTTATGCAGTGCTTCACCAGGTGCCATGCTAGCAATCCCATTTAATCCTCACAACCACCATAGGAGACAGTTACTATGATTCCCTCCATTGTGTAGATGAAAAAACATGGAGTATTTGATGTTAAATGCTTGCCTAAGATCACTTAGGCAGAGCTGGGATTTGAACACCCAGGTCTATCTGATTCTCTAAGCCCATTTTTCTTGCTGGGGTTGGGAGCACAGATAGCAAGGGGAAAAATAATCTTTTGCTCAGTTTTTGAAATGATGATACCTTTGCATAGTGCAAAACTCAGAAGGTACAGAAGGGAAGTATCTCCCAGCCACCTTGTTGTTCTCTCCCGAGTTTTTTTATGAACCGTTGCAGACATGTTTTTATATGTACACACACACACACATGCACATGTTTCCTCTCTCTACAGAAATGGTAACATACTAAAGGTACTCTTCTGGACCTTCACAGAACAAGTACCCAATACTCCACCTAGGACTTGGCCAAGACCACAGGTAAGGGCAGGGCAGGCACTTGGCCTCCAAGCTCTGCATCCAGTGCTCACACCCCATCGCACCTCCCAACTCACCCACAGCAGCTGACTCAGCCCCAGGCTGCCTCTAACAACTACACACAAAAGCAGCGAGACATGGCCATGCTGCCTCCTGGGCAGGACACTCCATCCTGCAGAAGGGACCTTTAGGCTCACTCCTCCATCTGTGAAGCCGGGCTCCCAGGGGACGGGGCAGGTGGTCAGACTCACCCGTTTCGCCTTCTTCTTCTGTGTGGCGGTGACAGCAGACAGAACCTGCTCTAACTCTCCTGTCTCTCCTGTATGCTGCAATGAACATTGCAGGTGACTGACCAGATCCTTGGACTCCTCTGTAATGAGAGAGTTGAGATGGGGCCCAAAGGACTCCCCCTAAAGACCTGTCAAAGTGCCAGGTTGAAGGATGACAGGGTGCCCAGATTCCCACCTTCAAAGTATCTGAGAGAACGTTTCATGTGATACAGGTCCGTACTTAGTTTCCCTGTCTGCATGTTCAGGCTCTGGATTTGAACCTTTGGGAGAAAAGCCAAGCAAGTGCTGAAAGAGAAGGAAAGAAACATTCTCCGGAGGAGAGGAGAAAACTTCACACCCTCCACTCACCTCTAGCTCCCTTTCAGTTTTCTGTTTCACGATGTTTGCTTTCTTTTCCTATAGGAAGAGGAAGACAGAGCTCTTACCGGGGGAGGCAGAGATGGCAGCAAGAGACATGCCCCAGAACACCACCACTGCCCCAGGACAGGCCCACCCATGGGACCAGGTTATCAGGAACCCTGTGGGGATGGGGTGGAATCTGAGGGGTGAGCCTTCTTCCCCAGGCTGGGAGAAGGGGGAGAGGAGACTGGGGCCTCTACATCTGAGTGTCCCCCAAACCCAGCAGTCATGTTGTGAGCAAATAAAGAAATCACGTTACTTCTTCCAGCTGATGTTCCACTTGTTTCTTCTGTTGTTTCTGTGGGCAGAGTCAAATTAAGGTGACTGAGGGTGGCTCCCTCAACTCTATTCCCCAGGCCAGGAAGCAGTAGGCAAGGGCCAGGGATGGATTTTAAAGGTAAAGTTCTCAGACCCAATGGGAACACGAACTGGTCAACTCTCCTCAAGCTCCCAAGGACAGAGGATTTGGGTCTTTGTTGGTTTTTGCCCACAGCCACAGAACTCGAAGTCTGAATGTGGAATCTCTTGAGAGGACAGGAACATAAACCTCTAGAGTTGGAGTTTGAGAAAGGCCCCCGCTTCTGCCCGCTTGTGATTTAGAAAAGTGCGTTCATTCAATAAACATTTACTGTGCACGAACCGCCAGGTACGGTTCTTCACAGCAGGTATAGGCTAACGGAAAAGGACAGACAGGAGCCCTTGGCCCTGAGGTTTCCATTCTAGGGGGCCTTTAAATCTCAGACTCTCACAGCTAAGAGACACCTTTGATACTCACTACCTCCTCTGGAAACACGAGTCCAGAAAGGAGAGGCGACTTGTCCAGAATCAAAGAGCAAATTAGGGACTGAGTCATGGCAGAAATACGGGGCCCCTGATAACCAGTCAGGCTCGCACTCCCCCGAGAGGCCACAACCCCAGGGCGTGTGTAGCAAGGACTCGAGCAGGGGTGTGTGGAGAGGAGAGAGTCGGCAAAGAGGGCAGCAAAAGAACAGCCACACTGCGTGCTCTGGGGTCCCTCCAAGTGAGGTCTGGGCGCCCCAGGTCCATATTAGTGCTTGGCACCAGGGGCCCCCAGTCCCTTTCTTTAGGGCCCCAAGGGGAAACTGGAGCCTGGGATTGGCAGCGTGGAGTCAGGAGACCCCACTGGACTCTTACCAAGGATTTGATGGTGTTCTTCAGTTGACCGATTTTGACGGACCTCGAGTCCAGGGCTGCTGGTAGTTCTTGGCACGGGCTCTGAGGTGCATGTAGAGAAGAGGAGGTGGAGGAGGAGTGGGGGAGAGGTAGAGAGAACAATCATTAGGGCTGGGGTGTGTGTGGGCTGTCTCAGCTGGCAGAGGGGCACCCACTCCCCACTGTGGGAGGAGGTTGGAGGGCTGGCCTGCGGGGTCACTGCACCTCCGCCCAGAGCCTCTTACCTCCAGATCCTTGAGGGGTGCAGATGACGTAGGGCCCTCTCCGTCGATACCTGTTGCTGACTACAAGAGATGAGAGTGCACATGGAGATGTTCTGTCCCCCTCAGTGTCTAAGCCCTCTGACTTTCGTTCTTCCCCATCAACTGGCAACATTTTCTTTTCTGCCTATGTTGGACCCTTTGTCCCATAACTCCTTTGTGCCAACTTCTCTCATGGTTTTTATCTCCCCACCATCCCACCCTGGGGCCCTTTTTCTGTGACTCCTGATGGCAAGTGGCTGTTCTCATTGTCCTGGCTTCCCCTTGAGACTGGGGATGAGGAAAATTAAACAGCAATGACCATATCCTGGTGTCCTGGGTGTTTACAGCAGGCCATGTACTAGAGAGTAACATACAACACTAACAAATCTCATTTAAACCTCACAAATGGAAGTCAAACAATAATACCACCTCTATTATACAGATGTGCAAAGAGAGGCCCAAAGAGCTCAAGCAACTCACCCTAAATCCTATCCCTAGCAGATGGAGAGGCAGGATTCAAACCCAGAATTCTGAACCAGTACCCAACAGTCCATCCACAATCTTAACAATTACCCTCTACTGCCCCTTGTGCCCCCTGCCCCCAGGAGCCTGGTCAGCCAAGACTCACATCCCGAGGTGAGTGGCACCACCAGAAGTGGCTGTCTCGGGGACACTGCCATTTGTTTTCCTGTCCCTCTTCACCCCTGCGGGAACACCAGGGCTGTTTCTCTGCCAATATTCTTTAAACTGTGGGAAAGAAGAGCAGTGATACTCATGAGAACCATCAGCCCCTACAGCCACATCCTCCTTTACAGTTTTTACAAAATACTCTTATACACCATCTGATTTAATGACACCAACAACTGTACACATTGTTGTCACAATCATTTAGTCACTGAGAGGGATTGATATGGATAGGAAAAAAAAAAAAGAAAAGGAAAAGGCAATACTGGAACTTTGAAACTCAGTCTTCTGACTCCAAGCTCTGGGGTTTTACCAAGAATCAGCAACTGCCAAGGACAAACACCAGAGGCAGAGGTAGAAAACTAAACATTAAGTAGGCAGGAACTGGATGCCGTGTGGTTTAGAGTCATACATCCTCACATGTCTGTTAGTGTGAAGAAGTACGCAAGTACCTCTCAAACTTTTATATCAATGTGTCCTCATGGCAGAAGGCAGCCTTTCTGTTAAATCTGGGAATTTATCAGAAAGAGACAACCCAAGCCTCATATGCCTCAACAGCAGCAGATCATTGTTAAAAAGTCTGGAGTCAAGGGGAAAAAGTAAAATGGGACCATTTCCAGAATCTCACAAAAAAACAACAACCTGATGTTCTAAGTGCCCAAAACGAGCAAATTAGAACCTTAAATAGAGGAAACTCTTAATGCCTATCCTGGCACAGATTCAGCACCAAGTACAATTTCATTTTACTGGTTTACCTTTTTCATCCTCGAAAGTAGGGGCTATGAAAAAAAACACTAAAATTTCTTTAAGAGAACCTTCTACTTACAATCTAACTTACATAATCAAAACACTCTATTGAGGGTGAAAATTGGGAATTATAAGAAAATAATCACCTGTTTTGTGAGAAGTTTCATGCATAATGCTCCTCCACCCAATACACACCTTAAAAGGAAAAAAGGAAACATACAAAATTATCTCGAGAATTATTCCTGCTTAAAGAAATCTACATGTCATTACTAAGAAAGTATGCACACAGTAAAGATGAAAAGAGAACATGCAAGCATGAACATAATTGTTAGGGATATAGGACTATGGGCAACTTAAAAATTCTATTGGTATTACTCTCATGTAATTGCTTTGAAATTGTAGTCAACTGTTTGAAATGGCTCTTAGAACAAAATAGTTTGAAATTTTTATGATATCAAAAACTAAGAAGTTAGCCCTAAATATTCCAAAGATAGGGGCAGAAGAACCCATTCCCTTTAATGGCATTGGAGTATTCTTTACAACTCAAACTTTCTCTCCCATCCTGTGATGGCCAAAAGTTTTTCCTCTGACAATGGCATTGACCTTATCCTATCCAAAATAGGAACATCTGCATGGTTTCATGGTTAAAATTGTTTTTACTTATTCTGTCGTGAGAATCAAATGGTTCAGACCATACATCTCCTCTCTGGGACTCCTCAAGTCCTTTCTAGGTCTGAAGACTGTTCTCTGAACCAAAGACAGCTTCTGGGGATGTATCAAATCTCCTCATAGAAAATTACTTAGATCAAGATGTTTTAACCTTTTAACTTTTTCTCAAACAAAATAATTTCATTTCTCCTTTACTGTTATTTTAAATTTCAAAATACACAGATAGCATGCCTGAAATAAAATCAAGGGGCTGACAGTTTCAGAACGCAAACTGTGGTAATTTTGAAAACACAAAAGCTAAGACCACTGATGAGGTCTATGTGGACACCAAGTCCACCACAACCTGTTCTGTCCTCTGGGGCTCTGTCCACACCTTTCCCTTGCCTGAGATTCCTTCTGCTTCCCACCCTTCCAAATGCTGTATTTCCCCCCAGAAGACTTGCCAAGACCACTCCAGCCTGCACATCTTCCATTCCAGCTAACCAAAGGAATCCTTGCATTGACTAAAACAAATTATTTTGTAGAGAAGCCATGTAAAAACTTCTACTGTAGAACATTCATTCACCTTAATCATTGTTATCGTGACATTATTCAATAATACAATGAGGGCAAGAAGTCCTCTTCACTCCCTTATCCTGGAGAAGCCAAGCCAGTGTCTTTCCCACTTGCTTTGCGCAAACCCTGGGACCTTTCAAAGTAACAGTTTAATGGAAAGGAAAGAAAATCTAAAGAAAAACTCTCTAAAAAATTAAACTTGGACAAAGAATCATGGGATTAAAAATTTTTACGGTTTGTGTGTTTGATTTCTGAAACATAGAAATCTATCTCCCACTCCTTAAACCTGCCGCTGGGCTAAGAGAGTTTTGTACAGAATGTGCACTTACTGATTTAACACAATTAGAACCTCCAGGCACTCACTGAGATTTTGCTTCCACAACCACTCAAAGTCTAGTCATTAGTTATTGAGTTAACACCACACTTGATCTTCACATTTTGGAAATGCTGACGGTAGACAAGGACTTGTTTTGGGAAAGGAAGTATACAGTAGACATTGCTACCCATTACCCAACCACCACCACCTTTCCTTTAAAGTATCCTACTCTTCCTTTAAGGTTGCAGAGTCTCAGAAAGCGGAAAGAAAGGAAGTTTTTGCATTTTCAGGTCAAAAAAAAGTACATTTGCACAACCACATAATACCTCTGCAAAGGTTTCTTGAGATATAAACATAAGACAGAAGTACTTCTAGCACCTCCACAAAAAGTAAGGTAAGTAAACTTTTCCTCAATACACACTTTCAGCAGCATCGACACCTCAAAGTGGTCGACTCTACTACTGTATAAGTTACATTCATTTTGTCAATATGTGTTCCAAATTCCTATTGCTCTTTGTCTCCAAAGGGTTCCTGCTGAATATTGAAACCGTTCAAGAATACTAGGGGAAAAAATTCTTAATAATCAAAGTAAGGGTCACCTAAGGATAATATGCTACATACACAGACACAGTCAGATTTTCAACTTTAAAAAATTTCAGTTGTCAAAGTTGTACAGCAAGCGCTTTCCTAAAGCTTAGGCTCTTCTGGCATTTGATTTATAATCTCTGTAAAGAAAAGCCAGTCAGAAAATGGCACATTTTGTATGATTCTATTTATATGAAATGTCCAGGACAGGCAAATCTACAGATAGAAATTAGATCAGAGGTTTCAGGGATCAACGGTGGGGGAGTCAGGTACAGGGAGTGACTGCTAATGGGTATGGGGTTTCTTTTTGGGGAGATGAAAATATTTGGAAATTAGGAAGTGGTAATGTTTGCATAACTCTGAATATACTAAAAACCACTGAAGTGTACACTTGAGGGTGGGGCTTATCATATAAAAACTGTATGACAATAAAGCTGTTAGTTTAAAAAATGTTTGGCTATGTCAAGACATAAAGAAATAGGGTCACAGCTAGAAGATACAGGATATAAAATACATGGGACAAAACTGCTCAATAATCTATCTAGAATCACACAGTGCTTAAGCTTTACCCTGACTAAAATTGCAAGCTTTGTATTTTATTGGTATTTCTCATTTTTTACCTCTTCCTAAGTCAGTCAATAATTCCTCCTCCTCATTTAATAGTTGACTACAAAGACCCAAGACATTTTGATTCTGCCACCAATGAGGTTCACATTTCATTCCTCCTTCCATCCCCAGGACTACCAAGCCAGTTTGTGTTCTCACTTCACTCTAAGACAACTGCGTGGCCCTCAACTACTGTCACACTCTTCAAGGCTCTGTGAGGACAATGTGTCTCATATTCTCTTCCGCTGTCACCAGATTTATTTAAGACAGTTTCTTGACTTTTACTCCTCTGTTTCTCAACCAGTTACACAGAAACATGAATATCCAGGGATGGTGTCATGTGCCTATAGTCCCAGCTACTCGGGAGACTGAGGCGGCAGGATCGCTTGAGAATGGGAGGTTCAGACTGCGGTGAGCCATGATCATGCCACTGCACTCCAGCCTGGGCAACGGAGTGAGATTGTCTAAATAAATAAATAAATACATAAATCAATGTGGTCTATCCATGCCAGGGAATATTATAATATTATCAGCCTTAAAAAAGAAAGAAGTCCTGTCACATGCTACAACATAGATGAACCTTGAAAACATTATACTAATTGAAATGAGTCAGTCACACAAAGCCAAATAGTGTATGATTTCTCTTACATTAGGTTCAACATGAGTCAAACTCATAGAAACAGAAAATAGAATGCTTGTTTCCAGAAGCCAGGGGAACATCACACACTACTAAAATATTTCATGGACATAGGCTTATTAGACACAACAAAACTTCTCAGATGCTGTCTTTGACGTGAAAATTGACTGCTTCTTACTTTTCTAAACACACAGTGGTAAAATTAACAATATTCAATCACCTGTGCTTTCCTGCATATATAATAATTAAAATACCAATTATAAAACTAATATATCTTCTTATTTCTTATGGATATGATTTCAATGTTTCACTTAATAGTGGTGTGGTTTAAGTGATTTATTTGATTTACAAGTTAAACCACAATCCACCCAAAGGGAACTGATAGTCTATAGGCTCATAGTGCAAATAAACACTTTAGGAATGCAGCAACTGACATTTCTAAAGTACAAAACAGATACAATTCTTAGAAGATACATGCAAAAAGCTCTACTAAGCAGATGGCCGCAGAACTAGAACATTGATAATTTTACTGGTGATGTCCACAGGACTCCAGATGTTTCCAGACTCAACTTGAACTCTCAACTGAGGCTTGTTTTGTATTTTGCTTTTCCAGTTTCACTAATGACACAAACATGCTATAAAATGAAAATCCAGACATTCACATTTAAAAAGTATATTCTGAAATGAAAGGTAAGAACAGCATTTTACATATAAGAACACTGTTATGTTGCCAGGTTCTTACTAAACAGAGATAGTACTACTGTATTTTAGACCAGTAACTTTTGGGGAGGGTATCTTCTGAAAACAAAGCAGTAGTCTGTACCATTAGTTTAATTTGTTTCTTGTCTTAATATGTAGTTTTTTGGGTTTTGTTTTGTTTTGTTGTTTTTGTTTTTGAGACAGTCTTGCTCTCTCACCCAGGTTGGAGTGCAGTGGCAGGATCTTGGCTCACTGTAGCCTCTGTAAAAGGGTGGGGGAGAGGCAAGCATCACCTTTCATCACATTCTCTGTTTTTAAAAGACGAGTCTCGCTCTGTGGCCCAGGCTGCCGTGCAGTGCTGTAATCACAGCTCACTGCAGCCTTGACTTCTTGGGCTCTAGCGATACCCCCACCTCAGCCTTTTGAGTAGCTGGGACTACAGGTGTGTGCCACTTCGCCCTGGCTGCATCACAACTTTTAATAACTGGCTTACAAAGAGGAACTTTAGGCTAAAACAACTACTGTGCCAAAAGAACTAGTATTTATTTTTGAGAGCAAAAGCTGCAGGTGGCATAAGTCAACTCTACCAAAAGCTAATTTTATAACCCAAATGCTGCCTGTTGAATAATATTCAGCCATTAAAAAAAGTTTTGGAAGCTGCTTTGAAAGTCTTTACAGATGTTAAAGGCAGTCTCAAGAAAACTTATGCTTTCATACATTCCTAGATAAATACATGTGTTTAAAGAGCTGGAAAGGGCCTAAAGTGATTCTCAACCTGGATGGCAAATCAGAATCACCTGATACCATTAAAAAACCACAACCCAGGCTACCCAGGCCACAGCCCTGTCCAATCACATCAGAATTGCTGGAGATGAGGCGCAGGCTACCCAGGCCACAGCCCCGACCAATCACCTCAGAATTGCTGGAGATGAGGCGCAGGCTACCCAGGCCACAGCCCTGACCAATCACATCAGAATTGCTGGAGATGAGGCGCAGGCTACCCAGGCCACCCAGGCCACAGCCCCGACCAATCACATCAGAATTGCTGGAGATGAGGCGCAGGCTACCCAGGCCACACCCCTGACCAATCACGTCAGAATTGCTGGAGATGAGAGGCAGGCTACCCAGGCCATAGCCCCGACCAATCACGTCAGAATTGCTGGAGATGAGAGGCAGGCTACCCAGGCCATAGCCCCGACCAATCACCTCAGAATTGCTGGAGATGAGAGGCAGGCTACCCAGGCCATAGCCCCGACCAATCACCTCAGAATTGCTGGAGATGAGAGGCAGGCTACCCAGGCCACAGCCCCGACCAATCACATCAGAATTGCTGGAGATGAGAGGCAGGCTGCCCAGGCCACAGCCCCGACCAATCACCTCAGAATTGCTGGAGATGAGACAAAGGCATAGGGTGTCCTGGGTTTTGGTTTTACCTCTCAGGTGATTCCAATGTGCAGCCTAAGTAGAGAACAACTGACCTAAGCCATAGGCTCCCAGGGATCATCTAACCATGTCCCTCATGACTCTTCCAGTAAATGGATAGTGGAGACACTTCAATTCCATTTCCCTTTAGAAAGAACATAACGAGCCAATCACAGCCAAAACCCTTCCCTCTACCTGAACTCAGGAATGCTCCAGAAAAGGTTCACTAAACTCAGTGCAATCTGTATGAGGAGTTCAGGAGAACTCGGCACCTCATATGCCTACGGATCTGAATGTTTAATAAAGCTCCATCTCTAAGGCATGACTAGAGTTGCTTCTGAAGCATTTTCCATACTGTAAATGGGTAGCCGCTCCTAAGAAGATATATGCAAATGCCAAATAAGCAGACAGAAACATGTTCACCATCATTATTCATCAGAGAAACACAAATCAAAACCACAACGAGATACCACATCACAGCCACTAGGATGGGTATAATAAAAAAGGCAGTAGCAAGTGTTGTCAAGGATGTGGAGATATGGGAACCCTCAGACATTACTGGTGTAAAATAGTACATATATCTTGTTAAACAGTCTGGCAGTTCCTCAAAATGTTAAACATAGAGTTACCATATAACCTAGCAATTACATACTTCTGAAAACAGGTATTCGAACTTGTACACAGACATTCAAATCAACATTATTTATAAGAGCCAACAGGTAGAAACCCAAATGTTCACCAACAGATGGATAAACAAAACGAGATATAGTCATACAATGAAATATTATTCAGTCAAAACAAGGGATGAAGTACTGATACACGCTCCAACCTGGATGAACCTTGAAAACACTATGCTGAGTGAAAGAAGGCAGGACATTGCATGACTCCATTTATGCAGAATGCCCTCAATACACAAATCTGTACAGACTTTCTGTAGAAAGTAGATTAGTAGTTGCCAGGGGCTGGGAGAAGGGAGACTGACTGCTAATGGGTACAGGGTTTCTTTTGGGTTTGATGAAAAGTTCTGAAATGAAATAGTGGTAGTAGATGCACAACTCTGAATATACCAAAAACCACTGGAATGTACAACTTCAAAAGAGTGAATTTTATGTGACTCATAATTCCGTTAAAAAAGAGTATGTTTACAGTTCCAGAACCAATTGCGTATATAATATGCTAAAAATCTTACTGTCTTCCCTACATTCTAAAGGCATATTTAAGCAGTTAGCCAGCTGCTCACTACAATGAGATCACATTGTAGCCAACAGTGAATCAGTGTTCGCAGTTAAAAAGATTTTCAAATATATTATCTCCTTGACTCACACAGTTCCCCTGAGAAAAAGATGTTAACAATCATTCCCCTTTAAAGATGAGTAAATACGTTCAGAGAGATGAAATATGGAAGAGTTTCTCAGGTTAAGTTGCAGTGAAATGGCAGACTAAACTCCCATGTCCATGTCTTTCTCACTTTACTGCTCTGCCTAGAACAGGAAAACAGGAACTGGGTGGGAAGAACCTTAGACATCATGTAGGCCATGCATTCTCTCTTTTCTCTCTCTCTCTCTTTTTTTTTTTTTTTTTTGAGCAGGGTCTTGCTGTGTCGCCCCACCTGGAATGCAGCAGGGGTGCAGTGGTGTGATCACAGTAGGCCATTTATTCTCAACAGAGGCGATATCACCTCCAAGGAAGCCACAACTAGTTCTCAGCAGGGAGACATTACAAATCTTAGACATTACAAGATTTGTGACTCTCCAAAACTCAACTCTCCCTGACACTCTTATTCCTTAGTGTTGAATTTCTCTCTGAGTATCCTATAAATAGCACTGATGTGGAGTTCATGGAAGATACATGAAATGTATGCAAGATCAGTGCTACAAAACTATGGCGAATAGATGGCTTGCGTCAACAAATGACCCAAGTATTTTTTGAGCATGTCCTACCTGTGGCAACACAAAATCTCTCTCTGTCACAAACCAGTCAATCTCAGTTCCACAGCATATACAGGAAAGAACAACAAAAGAGTACCCAGAGGATTAAAGTCTATGCCACGGTAGGCTGACATTGAAAACCCTAAAGAGCAGGTAGAAAAATAAGCAAGTGCACTGGTAAGTTTCTATTAGGTTGCTGCAAAAGTGATTGTGGTTTTTGCCATTTCTTAGGATACTACTTAGTGTCCTATAACACATCACTCATACTCCCATAGTGCCTGTCCCAAATCTGTTTAAGAGAAACTCACTGGGAAACACTTGAACTGGATATTAGAAAAGCCCACATAGTCAAACTGCGGACACATGGCTCACTAAAGGCTTACTCTGATTCAAAGATGCTCAACACATACTGTGATTAAAGGGGTTTATAAACATCTGTCAATCACTTAGGAAAAAAATAAAAGTTAGATCACTACCTGACCCCTACATAAAAACTGCAGATTGATCAGAGACTTAAATTTTTAAATGATATTTTAAAAGAAAGAAACATGTTCTTAAATGTTTGTTTGATGTCATTATATTAAAACTTGAAGTAGTAAAAGCATAAACTCTGAGTCAGGTGCCCTGGGTTCAAATCTCACCTTTATAGCTGACTAGCTCTGTGCCTTCGGTAATTCCCTGTGCCTCAGTATCCTTACGTGTAAAATGAGAATCACAATGCCACTGCAGAGTTGTTGAGAGACAGAACTAAAATGAGAAATAAACCCAGGTGGAACTATAAAAGCAAAAGTCAAACAGCACAGGTAAGGCAAGGAGGTAAGGCTGACTTAGTAAAAAAAGGGAAGCAGGCATTATAAAATTTCACCATAGACACAAAGACAACACAGCATCCATCACTCAATTCCAGGAGGTCCAGATATTCAGGGCCCACCCCTTCCTATCACTTCCTCACCCCATTTGGAATCCCGATTCTTAATTTTGTAAGGGGGGCCCAAAATCCTCTGCCATGCTACTCAGGACAAACTGAGTTTTTTGTTTTTTTTTTTTTTTTTTCTCCAGCATGGTGAAAAAAATAAATGTTAATATTAGGCAAGGAAGTGCCCATAATTATAAGTTTTATTAACATATGACAAAATTATTTAAAAGGATTATATCTTAAGTCTTATATAATTTTAAATTACTTTTTAAAGATAAAATGACAGTTGAAAACATTTATCCTTAGAAAGAAGCAATCACTTAATCCTCCTTCAAATGAGAAAAATATTATATGTCAAAATGTCATACATACCCGGTGACCTTGACCATCTTTGGGTTGTACTGCCTGACCAAGGAGAGCAAAGTTTGCATTGTTTCGCCAGTGTCAATAACATCCTTTCAAAAAAGAAGACATTGCATACCTTCAAATTCAGAGTCACTATACAAACATAAAGTTCCAAAACCCCCATGTATAACTGCAACACTGCCCTTCTTTTCAGTGCAGTGATTCTCACCAACATTCACACTGAGATATTCTGGAATCTATAAATCATCGTCCCTCAGCAAACAGTAAAAATGCCTGTCCCCAGGACTGGATTTTGTAGGCACAGAGGTCAGTGACAGCAAATTTCAATATATACAGGCACATTTCATGAGGTCCTTCATCATAAAAAGTATTTTAGATTTTTTTCCCATAAATTCAAAGTAGAGACTCTCTCCTTTCAACTCTCCAATATAGGTGGCTAACAGAATACACTTTGAGAAAAACTGCTTGATACCATTTTTAAAGGCACCTAAATTAATAAGGGTATAAAATGACTTTACATGAAAGTGAATCTCAGCTTTTCAGTCAAAAGTAGGACATTACTCTAAACAAACCCATCTCTGTTAGGGAAAAGATTTTTTAAACCGTAACCCTAATGCTTTTCAATAAAAATAACCCTTTAAAAACGGAATAAAGCAGTGTGAGCCATCAGAAACACCATGGCTGCAGACTTGAGAAAAATACAGATTTCTGGGCTGTGGCAGGTGGAATTCTGATGGCTCTCAAAATTCCTGCCTCTTTGAGGGAAAAGAGACTTTATGGGGGTTTTGTTTGTTTGTTTTTAAGTAGGACAATACTCTAAACAAACCTATCTCTGTTAGGGAAAATATTCCTGCCTCTAAAAATTTCTGCCTCTTTTAGGGATGAAAGACAAAGGAAAAGGAAGGAAGGAGGAAAGAAAAAGGAAAGAAAAATTCCTGCCTCCTGGTGTACACAGCCAGAAGAGTTCCCTCCCCTTCAATGTGACCAAGATCTGTGAAAAAAATGAGTCCTATGATTCATAATATATATGGCATATATTTCAATTCAGTCAGTTCTTTAAGTCCCCGGGAAATTTTTATATTTGTCTTAGTCCCTTAAAACTGCTCTAACAAAACACCTGAGACTGGGTGATTCACACAGAGCAGAAGTTTATTTTCTCCATTTTGGAGGTTGGGAAGAACAAGATCAAGACTCCAGCAGATACAGTGTCTAGTGAGGGCCTGGTCTCTGCTTCCAAGATGGTACCTTGAATGCTGCTTTCTCTGGAGCAGACAAATGCTATGAGGCAGAAGGGACAGATTTACCACCCCCCCCCAAGCCCTTTTATAAGGCACTAATCTCATGCATGAGGGCTTGCCCTTATGTCTTAATCACTTCTCAAAGGCCCCACTTCTTAGTACTGTCATCTTGGGAATTAAGTTTTAACACTTGAATTTTGGGAGATACATTCAGGCTATGGCCATACTCTTCATGAAAGGCCTTGTGTATATTTTGCTAGATATACTGTCAGGGTTTTGTTGCTATTGCGAATGGAATCTCTTTTTCTTATTACATTTTCTAATTTGTTATTACTGATGTATGAGAATGCTAATAGTTTTTTAAGTTGATCTTGAATTCAAAAACCTTGCTAACTCTCTTACTGGTCTTAATAACTTATCTGTATACTCTTCTGGATTTTCTGCATAGCCAATCATATGGTCTGAAAATACAGGTAGATTTTTTTTTTCCAATTTAAAAATTTTATTTCCTTCATCTCTTTCTTTTCCTTTCTTGTGTGTGTGTGTGGTGTGTGTGTGTGTGTGTGTGTGTGTGAGAGAGAGAGAGAGAGAGAGAGAGAGAGACATAGCCTCGCTCTGTTGCCCAGGCTGGAGTGCAGTGGAACAATCTTGGGTCACTGCAATCTCCACCTCCCGAGCTTGAGATCTCCTGTCTCAGCCTCCTGAATAGCTGGAATTACAGGCACCTGCCACCACACCTGTCTAATTTTTTTTTTTTTTTTTTTAGTAGAGATGGGGTTTCATCATTTTGGCCAGGCTGGTCTCCAACTCCTGACCTCAGGTGATCTGCCTGCCTCAGCCTCCCAAAGTGCTGGGAATACAGGCATAAGCCATCTCGCCCGGCCGATTTATTTCTATTGTAGGTTGAATTACATACATTTCTGATGTTGTGCCACTGCACTCCACTGCACTCCATAACCTTAAAAAATGGCAATTTCATATGTATTATCCTAATGCATTACCTAGGACCTCCAGTGCCATGTTCAGTAGAGACAATGATAGAAAGTACCCTTGTCTACATCCTAACTTTGATGAAAAGTGCTTCTAAAATTTTACTATTAATTATGATAATTGCTTTACATTAAGGAAGATAGGGCTGGGTGAGGGGGCGCACACCTGTAACCTCAGCACTTTGGAAGGCTGTGGGGAGGATTGTTTGAGCTGGCGAGGTAGAGGTTGCAGTAAGCCAAGATGTTGACACTGCAACCCAACCTCGGTGACAGTGAGACTTTGTCTTAAAAAAAAAAAAAAAAAAAAGGAAGCTAGCTTGCTAATAGTGCATTATCTGATGTTGACTCTGTCCTTGCATTATTGTAATAAAACCAAATTCACCATGATACATTGTGTGTGTCTGTACATTGCTGCATTTGACTTGGTATTGTTGTATTTAAAATTTTGGAATACATGTTCATAAAAGTTAGTAACAGCTAACATCTATTTGGTTTTCTATGTTCTGGGTATTGTTAAGGTACTTTCCTTGAATTATTTCATTTCATCCTAGAAGGCTTATTGTAAAAGTTATTTCCCCCTTTATCTACGAGGGAGTTAAGCCACAGTGAAGGCAAATCATTTTCCCTAAGGTCACAGGGAAGATAAGCAGTGGCAGCAGGAGTAGAAATCCGGATTGCCTGGCTGCAGAGGCCGAGCACTAAGCACTGCCCTGTGCCCTCTCCCTGTGACAAAGACTCGTCATTCAGACTGTTCTACCGTGAGCTGTCCTTGTACATCCTTGTTCCAGTTTCGTACCAATATTATATTATTCTCGATAGATAATTAGATCGCTCGTCTTCATTTTATTCGAAATAAAACTTGTCAAACTTTTGTAAAAGCCTATTTCATCCTATCACCTTTGCTAGTCTGATGTCGACAGTTTTGCAGTGGCCTCCAGGTTTTACAGCATTTGCAAGTTCCTGTCCTGGGGATACTGGGGAGGTATACAACCCATAAAGCCAGGG
This sequence comes from Trachypithecus francoisi, assembly GCF_009764315.1. NCBI lineage: Eukaryota > Metazoa > Chordata > Mammalia > Primates > Cercopithecidae > Trachypithecus > Trachypithecus francoisi. The sequence continues at coordinate 61,581 of NW_022680863.1, forward strand.
ACACAGACCACAGATCAGCAGCGGACTCCCCCACCCTCCAGCACACTTGTGTTTGTTTGTTTGTTTGTTTGTTTGAGACAGAGTTTTGTCGCCCAGGCTGGAGTGTAGTGGTGTGATCTCAGCTCACTGCAACCTCCGCCTCCCAGGTTCAAGGATTCTCCTGCCTCAGCTTCCCAAATAGCTGGGATTATAGGTGCCCACCACCACACCCGGCTAACTTTTTTGTATTTTTAGTAGAGACAGGGTTTCACCATGTTGGCCAGGCTGGTCTCCAACTCTTGAGCTCTGGTGATCCGCCCACCTTAGCCTCCCAAAGTGCTGGGATTACAGGCATCAGCCACCGCGCCCGGCCAGCATCCTTTCAAGTACTGGGGTCCACCCAACCTCCCAGCTTCCAACTAGGAGTCATTTGATTCCTTTATCCCAAAGGACCTGTCACTGTTTTGGTTTCCAAAGCCCAGCAGGGTCCAGGCTCTTCAGCCTCCAACCACTTTGTATTCTTTTCTGCTTTTCATTCATGGAGATAAAGATTAACTTATTTTTCAGACTGGGTATGTCTTTTTTATTTATGTAATTTTAAATTTTTATTTATTGAGATG
>NW_022680864.1:0-69852 GCF_009764315.1 Trachypithecus francoisi
TCCTTGAATCTGCAAAGTGATATTTGGGAGCTCATTGAGGCCCATGGTGAAAAACGTTATATCCTCATATAATAATTAGAGAGAAGCTTTCTGAGACATTGCTTTCTGATGTGTTACTTCATCACACAGAGTTCCATTCTTCCCTTCTTGGAAGAGTTTGCTAACACAGTTCTCAAGGATTCTACAAACTGATATTTGGGAGCTCACGGAGAGCAATGGTGGAAAAAGAAGTATCTTCACAGAAAAACTGGAAAGAAGCTTTTCGGGAAAAAGCACTTCAATGTATGAATGTAACTCACAGGATTACACGTTCTCTTCAGTGTTCAGTTTCCTAAGGTAATTTTTTTGCAAATCTGCAATGGGACACTTATTGCAGTGAAGCTTATGTTGAAGAGGGAAATAACCTCCGATGAAAACCAGAAAGATGCTTTCTCAGAAACTTCTTTGTGAAGTGTGAATTCATCTCACAGAGTTCCACTTATGTTTCCTGGAACAGTCCATTAACACTGTGTTTGAGGAACCTGAGAAGGGCTACTTTGGATCGCATTGAGGCATACGCTGATAAAGGAAATATCACTACTTCATAACGTGAAAAAAGCTTTCAGAGAAACTTCTTTGTGCTCTGTGATTTCATCTCACAGAATTACAACTTAGGCCTCATGAAGCAGTTTATTAACACTCTCTTCGTGGAACCTGCAAAGTGATATTTCGGAGCTCATTGTGGCCCATGCTGAATAAGGAAATATCTTCATATAATAACTGGAGAGGAGCTTTCTGAGACATTGTTTTCTGATGTGTTACTTCATCACACAGAGTTCCATTCTTCCCTTCTTGGAAGAGTTTGCTAACACAGTTCTCAAGGATTCTACACACTGATATTAGGGAGCTGACGGAGAGCAATGGTGGAAAAAGAAATATCTTCAAAGAAAAACTGGAAAGAAGCTTTTTGGGAAAAAGCACTTCAATGTATGAATGTAACTCACAGAGTTACACGTGCTCTTCAGTGTTCAGTTTCCTAACACAATTTTCTGGAAATCTGCAATGGGACACTTATTGCAGTGAAGCCTAAGTTGAAGAGGGAAATAACCTCCGATGAAAACCAGAAAGAAGCTTTCTCAGAAACTTCTTGGTGAAGTGTGAATACATCTCACAGAGTTACACTTATGTTTCCTGGAACAGTTCATTAACACTGTGTTTGAGGAACCTGAGAATGGATAGTTTGGATCGCAAAGAGGGCTACGCTGATCAAGGAAATATCATCAGTTCAAAACGTGAAAGAAGCTTTCAGAGAAACTTCTTTGTGATCTGTGTATTCATCTCACAGAGTTACAACTAAGGCCTCAGAAGCAGTTTGATAACACTCTTTTCCTTGAATCTGCAAAGTGATATTGGGAGCTCATTGAGGCCATGATGATGAAAAAACGGAATACCCACATAAAATAACTACAGAGGAGCTTTCTGAGACATTGCTTCTGATGTGTACTTCATCACACAGAGTTCCACTCTTCCCTTCTTGGAAGAGTTGCTAACACAGTTCTGTAGGATTCTACAAACTGATATTGGGAGCTCACGGAGAGCAATGGTGGAAAAAGAAGTATCTTCACAGAAAAACTGGATAGAAGCGTTTTGGGAAAAAGCACTTCAATGTATGAATGTAACTGACCGGATTACACGTTCTCTTCAGTGTTCAGTTTCCTAACGTAGTTTTTTGCAAATCTGCAATGGGACACTTATGCAGTGCAGCTTATGGTGAAGAGGAAATCACCTCCGATGAAAACCAGAAAGAAGCTTTCTCAGAAACTTCTTGGTGAAGTGTGAATTATCTCACAGAGTTCACTTTATGTTTCCTGGAACAGTCCATTAACACTGTGTTGAGGAACCTGAGAAGGGCTATTGGATCGCATTGAGGCCTACGATGATAATGGAAATTCACTAGTTCATAACGTGAAAAAAGCTTTCAGAGAAACTTCTTTGTGCTCTGTGATTCATCTCACAGAATTACATCTTAGGCCTCATGAAGCAGTTTACTAACACTCTTTTCGTGAACCTGCAAAGTGATATTTCGGAGCTCATTGGGGCCCAGGTGAATAAGGAAATATCTCATATAATAACTGGAGAGGAGCGTTCTGAGACATTGTTTTCTGATGGTTACTTCATCCACAGAGTTCCATTCTTCCCTTCTTGGAAGAGTTTGCTAACACAGTTCTCAAGGATTCTACAAATGATATTTGGGAGCTCACGGAGACCTATGGTGGAAAAGAAATTATCTTCACAGAAAAACTGGAAAGACGCTTTTGGGAAAAAGCCCTTCAATGTATGAATGTAACTCAGAGAGTTACACGTGCTCTTCAGTGTTCAGTTTCCTAACACAGTTTTCTGGAAATCTGCAATGGGACACTTATTGCAGTGAAGCTTATGTTGAAGAGGGAAATAACCTCCGATGAAAACCAGAAAGAAGCTTTCTTAGAAACTTCTTGGTGAGGTGTGAATTAATCTCACAGAGTTCCACTTATGTTTCCTGGAACAGTCCCTTAACACTGTGTTTGAGGAACCTGAGAAGGGCTACTTTGGATCGCAAAGAGGGCTACGCTATGAAGGAAAATATCATCAGTCAAACGGGAAAGAAGCTTCAGAGAAACTTCTTGTGATCTGTGTATTCATCTCACAGAGTTACAACTAAGGCCTCAGAAGCCGTTGATAAAAACTTTTCCTTGAATGCAAAAGTTGGGAGCTATTGAGGCCCATGGTGAAAAACGAAATACCCTCATAAATAACTAAAGAGAAGCTTTCTGAGACATTGCTTTCTGATGTGTTACTTCATCACACAGAGTTCCATTCTTCCCTTCTTGGAAGAGTTTGCTAACACGTCCAAGGATTCTACAAACTGATATTTAGGAGCTCACGGAGAGCAATCGTGGAAAAAGAGTATCTTCACAGAAAATGGAAAGAAGCTTTTTGGGAAAAAGCATTCAATGTATGAATGGAACTCACAGGGTTACAGTTCTCTTCAGTGTTCAGTTTCCTAACGTAGTTTTTTGCAAATCTGCAATGGGACACTTATTGCAGTGAAGCTTATGTTGAAGAGGGAAATAACCTCGATGAAAACCAGAAAGAAGCTTTCTCAGAAACTTCTTTGTGAAGTGTGAATTCATCTCACAGAGTTCCACTTATGTTTCCTGGAACAGTCCATTAACACTGTGTTTGAGGAACCTGAGAAGGGCTACGTTGGATCCATTGAGGCCTACGCTGATAAGGAAATATCACTAATTCATAACGTGAAAAAAGCTTCAGAGAACTTCTTTGTGCTCTGTGATTTCATCTCACAGAATTACAACTTAGGCCTCATGAAGCAGTTTACTAACACTCTCTTCATGGAACCTGCAAAGTGATATTTGGGAGCTCATTGGGGCCCATGGTGAATAAGGAAATTTCTTCATATAATAACTGGAGAGGAGCTTTCTGAGACATTGTTTTCTGATGTGTTACTTCATCACACAGAGTTCCATTCATCCCTTCTTGGAAGAGTTTGCTAACACAGTTCTCAAGGATTCCACAAACTGATATTTGGGAGCTCACGGAGAGCAATGGTGGAAAAAGAAATATCTTCACAGAAAAACTGGAAAGAAGCTTTTTGGGAAAAAGCACTTCAATGTATGAATGTAACTCAGAGAGTTACACGTGCTCTTCAGTGTTCAGTTTCCTAACACAGTTTTCTGGAAATCTGCAATGGGACACTTATTGCAGTGAAGCTTATGTTGAAGAGGGAAATAACCTCCGATGAAAATCAGAAAGAAGCTTTCTTAGAAACTTCTTGGTGAGGTGTGAATTAATCTCACAGAGTTCCACTTATGTTTCCTGGAACAGTACCTTAACAGTGTGTTAGAGGAACCTGGAAGGGCTACTTTGGATCGCAAAGAGGGCTACACTGATCAAGGAAATATCATCAGTTCAAAACGTGAAAGAAGGTTTCAGAGATACTTCTTTGTGATCTGTGAATTCATCTACAGAGTTAAAACTAAGGCCTCAGAAACAGTTTGATAACACTCTTTTCCTTGAATCTGCAAAGTGATATTTGGGAGCTCATTGAGGCCCATGATGAAAAACGAAATATCCTCATATAACAACTAGAGAGAAGCTTTCTGAGACATTGGTTTCTGATGTGTTACTTCATCACACAGAGTTCCATTCTTCCCTTCCTGGAAGAGTTTGCTAACACAGTTCTGAAGGATTCTACAAACTGATATTTGGGAGCTCATGGAGAGCAATGGTGGAAAAAGAAGTATCTTCACAGAAAAACTGGAAAGAAGCTTTTTGGGAAAAAGCACTTCAATGTATGAATGTAACTCACAGGGTTACACGTTCTCTTCAGTGTTCAGTTTCCTAACGTAGTTTTTTGCAAATCTGCAAAGGCAAACTTATTGCAGTGAAGCTTATGGTGAAGAGGGAAATTACCTCCGATGAAAACCAGAAAGAAGCTTTCTCAGAAACTTCTTGGTGAAGTGTGAATTCATCTCACAGAGTTCCACTTATGTTTCCTGGAACAGTCCATTAACACTGTGTTTGAGGAACCTGAGAAGGGCTACTTTGGATCGCATTGAGGCCTACGCTGATCAAGGAAATATCACTAGTTCAAAAGGTGAAAAAAGCTTTCAGAGAAACTTCTTTGTGCTCTGTGATTTCATCTCACAGAATTACAACTTAGGCCTCAAGAAGCAGTTTGCTAACACTCTTTTCGTGGAACCTGCCAAGTGATATTTCGGAGCTCATTGGGGCCCATGGTGAATAAGGAAATATCCTCATATAATAACTAGAGAGAAGCTTTCTGAGACATTGTTTTCTGATGTGTTACTTCATCACACAGAGTTCCATTCTTCCCTTCTTGGAAGAGTTTGCTAACACAGTTCTCAAGGATTCTACAAACTGATATTTGGGAGCTCACGGAGAGCAATGGTGGAAAAAGAAGTATCTTCACAGAAAAACTGGAAAGAAGCTTTTCGGGAAAAAGCACTTCAATGTATGAATGTAACTCACAGGGTTACACGTTCTCTTCAGTGTTCAGTTCCCTAACGCAGCTTTTTGGAAATCTGCAATGGGACACTTATTGCAGTGAAGCTTATGGTGAAGAGGGAAATAACCTCCGATGAAAACCAGAAAGAAGCTCTCTCAGAAACTTCTTGGTGAAGTGTGAATTCATCTCACAGAGTTCCACTTATGTTTCCTGGAACAGTCCATAACACTGTGTTTGAGGAACCTGAGAAGGGCTACTTTGGATCGCAAAGAGGGCTACGCTGACAAAGGAAATATCATCAGTTCAAAACGTGAAAGAAGCTTTCAGAGAACTTCTTTGTGATCTGTGTATTCATCTCACAGAGTTACAACTAAGGCCTCAGAAGCAGTTTGATAACACTATTTTCCTTGAATCTGCAAAGTGATATGTGGGAGCTCATTGAGGCTCACGGAGAAAAACGAAATACCCACAAAAAATAACTACCGAGAAGCTTTCTGAGACATTGCTTTCTGATGTGTTACTTCATCACACAGAGTTCCATTCTTCCCTTCTTGGAAGCGTTTGCTAACACAGTTCTGTAGGATTCTACAAACTGATATTTGGGAGCTCACGGAGAGCAATGGTGGAAAAAGAAGTATCTTCACAGAAAAACTGGAAAGAAGCTTTTCGGGAAAAAGCACTTCAATGTATGAATGTAACTCACAGGGTTACACGTTCTCTTCAGTGTTCAGTTCCCTAACGCAGCTTTTTGGAAATCTGCAATGGGACACTTATTGCAGTGAAGCTTATGGTGAAGAGGGAAATAACCTCCGATGAAAACCAGAAAGAAGCTCTCTCAGAAACTTCTTGGTGAAGTGTGAATTCATCTCACAGAGTTCCACTTATGTTTCCTGGAACAGTCCATTAACACTGTGTTTGAGGAACCTGAGAAGGGCTACTTTGGATCGCAAAGAGGGCTACGCTGACAAAGGAAATATCATCAGTTCAAAACGTGAAAGAAGCTTTCAGAGAAACTTCTTTGTGATCTGTGTATTCATCTCACAGAGTTACAACTAAGGCCTCAGAAGCAGTTTGATAACACTATTTTCCTTGAATCTGCAAAGTGATATGTGGGAGCTCATTGAGGCTCACGGAGAAAAACGAAATACCCACAAAAAATAACTACCGAGAAGCTTTCTGAGACATTGCTTTCTGATGTGTTACTTCATCACACAGAGTTCCATTCTTCCCTTCTTGGAAGCGTTTGCTAACACAGTTCTGTAGGATTCTACAAACTGATATTTGGGAGCTCACGGAGAGCAATGGTGGAAAAAGAAATATCTTCACAGAAAAACTGGAAAGAAGCTTTTTGGGAAAAAGCACTTCAATGTATGAATGTAACTCACAGGGTTACACGTTCTCTTCAGTGTTCAGTTTCCTAACGCAGCTTTTTTGCAAATCTGCAATGGGACACTTACTGCAGTGAAGCTTATGGTGAAGAGGGAAATAACCTCCGATGAAAACCAGAAAGAAGCTTTCTCAGAAACTTCTTGGTGAAGTGTGAATTCATCTCACAGAGTTCCACTTATGTTTCCTGGAACAGTCCATTAACACTGTGTTTGAGGAACCTGAGAAGGGCTACTTTGGATCGCATTGAGGCCTACGCTGATCAAGGAAATATCACTAGTTCAAAAGGTGAAAAAAGCTTTCAGAGAAACTTCTTTGTGCTCTGTGATTTCATCTTACAGAATTACAACTTAGGCCTCATGAAGCAGTTTGCTAACACTCTCTTCGTGGAACCTGCAAAGTGATATTTGGGAGCTCCTTGGGGCCCATGGTGAATAAGGAAATATCTTCATATAATAACTAGAGAGAAGCTTTCTGAGACATTGTTTTCTGATGTGTTACTTCATCACACAGAGTTCCATTCTTCTCTTCTTGGAAGAGTTTGCTAACACAGTTCTCAAGGATTCTACAAACTGATATTTGGGAGCTCATGGAGAGCAATGGTGGAAAAACAAGTATCTTCACAGAAAAACTGGAAAGAAGCTTTTTGGGAAAAAGCACTTCAATGTAAGAATGTAACTAACAGGGTTACACGTTCTCTTCAGTGTTCAGTTTCCTAACGCAGCTTTTTTGGAAATCTGCAATGGGACACTTATTGCAGTGAAGCTTATGGTGAAGAGGGAAATAACCTCCGATGAAAACCAGAAAGAAGCTTTCTCAGAAACTTCTTGGTGATGTGTGAATACATCTCAAAGAGTTACACTTATATTTCCTGGAACAGTCCATTAACACTGTGTTTGAGGAACCTGAGAAGGGATACTTTGGATCGCAAAGAGGGCTACGCTGATCAAGGAAATATCATCAGTTCGAAACGTGAAAGAAGCTTTCAGAGAAACTGCTTTGTGATCTGTGTATTCATCTCACAGTGTTACAACTAAGGCCTCAGAAGCAGTTTGATAACACTCTTTTCCTTGAATCTGCAAAGTGATATTTGGGAGCTCATTGAGGCCCATGGTTAAAAACGGAATACCCACATAAAATAACTACAGAGAAGCTTTCTGAGACATTGCTTTCTGATGTGTTACTTCATCACACAGAGTTCCACTCTTCCCTTCTTGGAAGTGTTTGCTAACACAGTTCCATAGGATTCTACAAACTGATATTTGGGAGCTCACGGACAGCAATGGTGGAAAAAGAAGTATCTTCACAGAAAAACTGGAAAGAAGCTTTTTGGGAAAAAGCACTTCAATGTATGAATGTAACTCACAGGATTACACGTTCTCTTCAGTGTTCAGTTTCCTAACGTAGTTTTTTGCAAATCTGCAATGGGACACTTATTGCGGTGCAGCTTATGGTGAAGAGGGAAATAACCTCCGATGAAAACCAGAAAGAAGCTTTCTCAGAAACTTCTTGGTGAAGTGTGAATTCACCTCACAGAGTTACACTTATGTTTCCTGGAACAGTCCATTAACACTGTGTTTGAGGAATCTGAGAAGGGCTACTTTGGATCGCATTGAGGCCTACGCTGATAAAAGAAATATCACTAGTTCATAACGTGAAAAAAGCTTTCAGAGAAACTTCTTTGTGCTCTGTGATTTCATCTCACAGAATTACAACTTAGGCCTCATGAAGCAGTTTACTAACACTCTCTTCGGGGAACCTGCCAAGTGATATTTCGGAGCTCATTGGGGCCCATGGTGAATAAGGAAATTTCTTCATATAATAACTGGAGAGGAGCTTTCTGAGACATTGTTTTCTGATGTGTTACTTCATCACACAGAGTTCCATTCTTCCCTTCTTGGAAGAGTTTGCTAACACAGTTCTCAAGGATTCTACAAACTGATATTTGGGAGCTCACGGAGACCTATGGTGGAAAAAGAAATATCTTCACAGAAAAACTGGAAAGAAGCTTTTTGGGAAAAAGCCCTTCAATGTATGAATGTAACTCAGAGAGTTACACGTGCTCTTCAGTGTTCAGTTTCCTAACACAGTTTTCTGGAAATCTGCAATGGGACACTTATTGCAGTGAAGCTTATGTTGAAGAGGGAAATAACCTCCGATGAAAACCAGAAAGAAGCTTTCTTAGAAACTTCTTGGTGAGGTGTGAATTAATCTCACAGAGTTACACTTATGTTTCCTGGAACAGTCCCTTAACACTGTGTTTGAGGAACCTGAGAAGGGCTACTTTGGATTGCAAAGAGGGCTACGCTGATCAAGGAAATATCATCAGTTCAAAACGTGAAAGAAGCTTTCAGAGAAACTTCTTAGTGATCTGTGTATTCATCTCACACAGTTACAACTAAGGCCTCAGAAGCAGTTTGATAACACTCTTTTCCTTGAATCTGCAAAGCGATATTTGGGAGCTCATTGAGGCCCATGGTGAAAAGCGAATTATCCTCATATAATAACTAGAGAGAAGCTTTCTGAGACATTGCTTTCTGATGTGTTACTTCATCACACAGAGTTCCATTCTTCCCTTCTTGGAAGAGTTTGCTAACACAGTTCTCAAGGATTCTACAAACTGATATTTGGGAGCTCACGGAGACCTATGGTGGAAAAAGAAATATCTTCACAGAAAAACTGGAAAGAAGCTTTTTGGGAAAAAGCACTTCAAGGTATAAATGTAACTCACAGGGTTACACGTTCTCTTCAGTGTTCAGTTTCCTAAGGCCGTTTTTTGGAAATCTGCAATGGGACACTTATTACAGTGAAGCTTATGGTGAAGAGGGAAATAACCTCCGATGAAAACCGGAAAGAAGCTTTCTCAGAAACTTCTTGGTGAAGTGTGAATACATCTCACAGAGTTACACTTATGTTTCCTGGAACAGTCCATTAACCCTGTGTTTGAGGAACCTGAGAAGGGCTACTTTGGATCGCATTGAGGCCTACGCTGATAAAGGAAATATCACTAGTTCAAAAGTGAAAAAAGCTTTCAGAGAAACTTCTTTGTGCTCTGTGATTTCATCTCACAGAATTACAACTTAGGCCTCATGAAGCAGTTTGCTAACACTTTTTTCGTGGAACCTGCAAAGTGATATTTGGGAGCTCATTGAGGCCCATGGTGAAAAACGAAATATCCTCAAATAATATCTAGAGAGAAGCTTTCCGAAACATTGCTTTCTGATGTGTTACTTCATCACACAGAGTTCCATTCTTCCCTTCTTGGAAGAGTTTGCTAACACAGTTCTCAAGGATTCTACAAACTGATATTTGGGAGCTCACGGAGACCTATGGTGGAAAAAGAAATATCTTCACAGAAAAACTGGAAAGAAGCTTTTTGGGAAAAAGCACTTCAATGTATGAATGTAACTTACAGAGTTACACGTACTCTTCAGTGTTCAGTTTGCTAACACAGTTTAAGGAAATCTGCAATGGGACACTTATTGCAGTGAAGCTTATGTTGAAGAGGGAAATAACCTCCGATGAAAACCAGAAAGAAGCTTTCTTAGAAACTTCTTGGTGAGGTGTGAATTAATCTCACAGAGTTACACTTATGTTTCCTGGAACAGTCCCTTAACACTGTGTTTGAGGAACCTGAGAAGGGCTACTTTGGATTGCAAAGAGGGCTACGCTGATCAAGGAAATATCATCAGTTCAAAACGTGAAAGAAGCTTTCAGAGAAACTTCTTTGTGATCTGTGAATTCATCTCACAGAGTTACAACTAAGGCCTCAGAAGCAGTTTGATAACACTCTTTTCCTTGAATCTGCAAAGTGACATTTGCGAGCTCATTGGGGCCCATGGTGAATAAGGAAATATCCTCATATAATAACTAGAGAGAAACTTTCTGAGACATTGCTTTCTGATGTGTTACTTCATCACACAGAGTTCCATTCTTCCCTTCTTAGAAGCGTTTGCTAACACAGTTCTGAAGGATTCTACAAAATGATATTTGGGAGCTCACGGAGAGCAATGGTGGAAAAAGAAGTATCTTCACAGAAAAACTGGAAAGAAGCTTTTTGGGAAAAAGCACTTCAATGTATGAATGTAACTCACAGAATTACACGTGCTCTTCAGTGTTCAGTTTCCTAACACCGTTTTCTGGAAATCTGCGATGGAACACTTATTGCAATGAAGGTTATGGTGAAGAAGGAAATAACCTCGGATGAATGTTTCGGGAAGAGTTTGCTAACACAGTTCTCAAGGATTCTACAAAATGATATTTGGGAGCTCACGGAGAGCAATGGTGGAAAAAGAAGTATCTTCACAGAAAAACTGGAAAGAACCTTTTTGGGAAAAAGCACTTCAATGTATGAATGTAACTAACAGAATTACAGGTTCTCTTCAGTGTTCAGTTTCCTAACGCAGTTTTTTGGAAATCTGCGATAGGACACTTTTTGCAGTGAAGCTTATGGTGAAGAGGGAAATAACCTCCGAAGAAAACCAGAAAGAAATTTCCTTAGAAACTTCTTGGTGAAGTGTGAATTCATCTCACAGATTTACACTTATGTTTCCTGGAACAGTCCCTTAACACTGTGTTTGAGGAACCTGAGAAGGGCTACTTTGGATCGCAAAGAGGGCTACGCTGATCAAGGAAATATCATCAGTTCAAAACGTGAAAGAAGCTTTCGGAGAAACTTCTTTGTGATCTGTGTATTCATCTCACAGAGTTACAACTAAGGCCTCAGAGGCAGTTTGATAACACTCTTTTCCTTGAATCTGCAAAGTTATATTTGGGAGCTCATTGAGGCCCATGGTGAAAAACGAAATATCCTCGTATAATTACTAGAGAGAAGCTTTCTGAGACATTGCTTTCTGATCTGTTACTTCATCACACAGTGTTCCATTCTTCCCTTCTTGGAAGACTGTGCTAACACAGTTCTCAAGGATTCTACAAACTGATATTTGGGAGCTCACGGAGAGCAATGTTGGAAAAAGAAGTATCTTCACAGAAAAACTGGAAAGAAGCGTTTCGGGAAAAAGCCCTTCAACGTATGAAAGTTACTCATAGGGTTACACGTTCTCTTCAGTGTTCAGTTTGCTAACACAGTTTTCTGGAAATCTGCAATGGGATACTTCTTAGCGCAGTGAAGCTTATGGTGACAAGGGAAATATCCTCAGATGAAAACTAAAAAGAAGCTTCCTTTGAAACTTCTTGGTTATGTGTGAATTCATCTCACAGAGTTACACTTATGTTTCCTGGAACAGTCCATTAACACTGTGTTTGAGGAACCTGAGAAGGGCTACTTTGGATTAATTGAGGCCTATGCTGATAAAGGAAATATCACTAGTTCAAAACGTGAAAAAAGCTTTCAGAGAAACTGCTTTGTGATCTGTGAGTTCATCTCACAGAATTACAACTTAGGCCTCATGAAGCAGTTTGCTAACACTCTTTTCGTGAAATCTGCAAAGTGATATTTGGGAGCTCATTGGGGCCCATGGTGAATACGGAAGTATCCTCCTATAATAAGTAGAGAGAAGCTTTCTGAGACATTGTTTTCTGATGTGTAACTTCCTCACACAGAGTTCCTTTCTTCCCTTCTTGGAAGAGTTTGCTAACACAGTTCTCAAGGATTCTACAAACTGATATTTTGGAGCTCATGGAGAGCGTTGGTGGAAAAAGAAGTATCTTCACAGAAAAACTGGAAAGAAGCTTTTTGGGAAAAAACACTTCAATGTACGAATGTAACTCACAAAGTTACACGTTCTCTTCAGTGTTCAGTTTGGTAACACAGTTTTCTGGAAATCTGCAATGTAACACTTATTGCAATAAAGCTTATGGTGAAGAGGGAAATAACCTACGAAGAAAACAAGAAAGAAGCTTTCTTCGAAACTTGTTGGTGAGGTGTGAATTAATCTCACAGAGTTAAACTTATGTTTCCTGGAACAGTCCCTTAACACTGTGTTTGAGGAACCTGAGAAGGGCTATTTTGTATCGCAATGAGGCCTACGCTGATAAAGGAAATATCATCAGTTCAAAACGTGAAAGAAGCTTTCAGGGAAACTTCTTTGCGATCTGTGAATTCATCTCTCAGAGTGACAACTAAGACCTCACAAGCAGTTTACTAACACTGTTTTCGTGGAACCTCCAAAGTGATATCTGGGAGCTCCTTGGGGCCCATGGTGAATAAGGAAATATCCTCATATAATAACTAGAGAGAAGCTTTCTGAGACATTGCTTTCTGATGTGTTACTTCATCACACAGAGTTCCATTCTTCCCTTCTTGGAAGAGTTTGCTAACACAGTTCTCAAGGATTCTACAAACTGATATTTGGGAGCTCAAGGAGAGCAATGGTGGAAAAAGAAGTATCTTCACAGAAAAACTGGAAAGAAGCTTTTTGGGAAAAAGCACTTCAATGTATGAATGTAACTCACAGAATTACACGTTCTCTTCAGTGTTTATTTTCCTAACGCAGTTTTTTGGAAATCTGCAATGGAATACTTCTTAGCGCAGTGAAGCTTATGGTGAGAAGGGAAATATCCTCAGATGAAAACTGGAAAGAAGCTTCCTTTGAAACTTCTTGGTGATGTGTGAATTCATCTTACAGAGTTACACTTATGTTTCCTGGAACAGTCCATTAACACTGTGTTTGAGGAACCTGAGAAGGGCTACGTTGGATCGTATTGAGACCTACGCTGATAAAGGAAATATCACTAGTTCAAAACGTGAAAGAAGCTTTCAGAGAAACTTTTTTGTGATCTGTGAATTCATCTGACAGAATAACAACTTAGTCCTCATGAAGCAGCTTGCTAACACTCTTTTCGTGGAACCTGCAAGGTGATATTTGGGAGCTCATTGTGGCCCATGGTGAATAAGGAAATATCCTCATATAATAACTAGAGAGAAGCTTTCTGAGACATTGCTTTCTGATGTGTTACTTCATTACACAGAGTTCCATTCTTCCTTCTTGGAAGAGTTTGCTAACACAGTTCTCAAGGATTCTACAAAATGAAATTTGGGAGCTCACGGAGAGCAATAGTGGAAAAAGAATTATCTTCACAGAAAAACTGGAAAGAAGCTTTTTGGGAAAAAGCACTTCAATGTATGAATGTAACTCACAGGGTTACACGTGCTCTTCAGTGTTCAGTTTCCTAACACAGTTTTCTGGAAATCTACAATGGGATACTTCTTAGCACAGTGAAGCTTATGGTGACAAGGGAAATATCCTCAGACGAAAACTGGAAAGAAGCTTTCTTAGAAACTTCTTGGTGAGGTGTGAATTCATCTCACAGAGTTACACTTATGTTTCCTGGAACAGTCTCTTAACACTCTGTTTGAGGAACCTGAGAAGGGCTTCGTTGGATCGCATTGAGGCCTACGCTGATAAAGGAAATATCACTGGTTCAAAACATGAAAGAAGCTTTCAGAGAAACTTCTTTGTGCTCTGTGAATTCATCTCACAGAATTACAACTTAGGCCTCATGAAGCAGTTTGCTAACACTCTTTTCGTGAAACCTGCAAAGTGATATTTCGGAGCTCATTGAGGCCCATGGTGAATAAGGAAATATCCTCATATAATAACTAGAGAGAAGCTTTCTGAGACATTGCTTTCTGATGTTTTACTTCATCACACAGAGTTCCATTCTTCCCTTCTTGGAAGAGTTTGCTAACACAGATCTCAAGGATTCTACAAACTGATATTTGGGAGCTCACGGAGAACAATGGTGGAAAAAGACGTATCTTCACAGAAAAACTGGAAAGAAGCTTTTTGGGAAAAAGCACTTCAATGTATGAATGTAACTCACAGAGTTACACGTTCTCTTCAGTGTTCAGTTTCCTAAGGCAGTTTTTTGGAAATCTGCAATGGGACACTTATTGCAGTGAAGCTTATGTTGAAGAGTGAAATAACCTCCTATGAAAACCAGAAAGAAGCCTCCTTAGAAACTTCTTGTTGAGGTGTCAATTCATCTCACAGAGTTACACTTATGTTTCCTGGGGGAGTCCATTAACACTGTGTTTGAGGAACCTGTGAAGGGCTACTTTGGATCGCATTGACACCTACGCTGATCAAGGAAATATCACTAGTTCAAAAGGTGAAAAAAGCTTTCAGAGAAACTTCTTTGTGCTCTGTGATTTCATCTCACAGAATTACAACTTAGGCCTCAAGAAGCAGTTTGCTAACACTCTTTTCGTGGAACCTGCCAAGTGATATTTCGGAGCTCATTGGGGCCCATGGTGAATAAGGAAATATCCTCATATAATAACTAGAGAGAAGCTTTCTGAGACATTGTTTTCTGATGTGTTACTTCATCACACAGAGTTCCATTCTTCCCTTCTTGGAAGAGTTTGCTAACACAGTTCTCAAGGATTCTACAAACTGATATATGGGAGCTCACGGAGAACAATGGTGGAAAAAGAAATATCTTCACAGGAAAACTGAAAAGAAGCCTTTTGTGAAAAACCACTTCAATGTATGAATGTAACTCACAGAGTTACACGTGCTCTTCAGTGTTCAGTTTGCTAACACAGTTTTCTGGGAATCTGCAATGGGATACCTCTTAGCTCAGTGAAGCTTATTGTGACAAGGGAAATATCCTCAGATGAAAACTCCAAAAACTTCCTTAGAAACTTCTTAGTGATGTGTGAATTCTTCTCACAGAGTTACTCTTATGATTCATGGAGCAGGTCATTAACACTGTCTTTGAGGAACCTGAGAAGGTCTACTTTGGATCGCATTGAGGCCTACGCTGGTAAAGGAAATTTCATCAGTTAAAAACCAGAAAGAAGCTTTCTGAGAAACTCCTTTGTGATGGGTGCATTGATTTCACAGTGTTCTACCCCCTTTGAATGGGGGAGTTTCCTATCACTCATTTTGTGGAATCTCATAAGTGATGTCTTGGATATCATTGAATCCCAAGGTGAATAAGGAAGTAACCTCAGACCAACCTGCAGCGAAGCCTTCTCAGAAACGTCTTTGCTGTGGGTGAATTCAACCCACAGAGTTCCATCACTCTTTTCACTGAGAAGCTTCCTAACCGAGTTTCCGCAGAATCTGCCACAGGACACACGGTGGCGCTCCGAGACCACAATAACCTCATCTTCCAAAAGAAAGACGCTTTCTGAGAAACCGCTTTGTGATGTGTGAATTCAAACCACTGAGTTACACCTATATTTCGTGGGCCGTTGGCTAGCCCTGTTTGTGTGGAATCTGAGAACTGATATTTGGTTCCCTTGGAAGACCAGGGACCAAAGAAAATATCCTCCGTTGAAAACGAGAAAGAAGCTTTCTGAGAAACTTCTTTGTGATCTTTGAATTCATCTCACAGAGTTACAGCATAGTCCTCAGGAAGCAGTTTGCTAACCCTCTTTTCGTGGAATCTGCAAATTGATAGTTGGGAGCCCATGGGGGCACAGGGTGAAAAAGGAAATATGCTCAGTGAATAACTAGAGAGAAGCTTTCTGAGAGATTGCTTTCTGAGGTGTGACTTCATCACGCAGAGTTTCACCCTTCCCTTCTCGGAACAGTTTGCTAACACTGTTGTCGTGCATTCTGCAAAGTGATATTTGGGAGCTCATTGAGGGCTATGGTGAAAAAGGAAATATCTTCAGATACAAAGGGGAAGAATCCCTCTGGGAAAATGCACTTCGATGTATGAATGCAACTCACAGAGTTACACTATTCTCTTCAGTGTACACTTTGCTAACACAGTTTTCTTGAAATCTTCAATGGGATGCTTCCTGGCACAATGAAGCTTATGGTGACAAAGGAGATAACCTCAGGTGAAAAGTAGAAAGAAGCTTTCTTAGAAACTTTTTGGTGATGTGTGAATTCATCTCACAGAGTTACACTTATGATTCATGGAGCAGGCCATTAACACTGTCTTTCGAGGAACCTGAGAAGGGCTACTTTGGATCGCACTGAGGCCTACGCTGATAAAGGAAATATCATCAGTTAAAAACGAGAAAGAAGCTTTCTGAGAAACTTCTTTGTGATCTTTGAATTCATCTCACAGAGTTACAGCATAGCCCTCAGGAAGCAGTTTGCTAACCCTCTTTTCGTGGAATCTGCAAATTGATAGTTGGGAGCCCATTGGGGCACATGGTGAAAAAGGAAATATGCTCAGTGAATAACTAGAGAGAAACTTTCTGAGAGATTGCTTTCTGAGGTGTGACTTCATCACGCAGAGTTTCACCCTTCCCTTCTCGGAACAGTTTGCTAACACTGTTGTCGTGGATTCTGCAAAGTGATATTTGGGAGCTCATTGATGGGTATGGTGAAAGAGGAAATATCCTCACATAGAAAATGGAAAGAAGCCTTCTGAGAGACTGCATAGCGATGTGTGAATGGAACTCACAGAGTTACTCGTTTCTCTTCAGTAAGGAGTTAGCTAACACAGTTTTCTTGAAATCTGCACTGGGACACTTCTTAGCGCAATGAAGCTTGTGGTGACAAAGGGAATATCCTCCGATGAAATCTAGAAAGAAGCTTTCATAGAAACTTCTTGGTGATGTGTGAATTCATCTCACAGAGTTACACTTGTGATTCATGGAGCAGGCCATTAACACTGTCTTTGAGGAACCTGAGAAGGGCTACTTTGGATCGTATTGAGGCCTACGCTGGTAAAGGAAATTTCATCAGTTAAAAACCAGAGAGAAGCTTTCTGAGAAACTCCTTTGTGATGGGTGAATTGATTTCACAGTGTTCTACCCCCTTTGAATGGGGAAGTTTTCTAGCACTCATTTTGTGGAATCTCATAAGTGATGTCTTGGATATCATTGAATCCCAAGGTGAATAAGGAAGTAACCTCAGACAAACCTGCAGCGAAGCCTTCTCAGAAACGTCTTTGCTGTGGGTGAATTCAACCCACAGAGTTCCATCACTCTTTTCACTGAGAAGCTTGCTAACCGAGTTTCCGCAGAATCTGCAACAGGACACACGGTGGCGCTCCGAGACCACAAATAACCTCATCTTCCAAAAGAAAGACGCTTTCTGAGAAACCGCTTTGTGATGTGTGAATTCAAACCACTGAGTTACACCTATATTTCGTGGGGTCGTTGGCTAGCCCTGTTTGTGTGGAATCTGAGAACTGATATTTGGGTTCCCTTGGAAGACCAGGGGCCAAAGAAAATATCCTCCGTTGAAAACGAGAAAGAAGCTTTCTGAGAAACTTCTTTGTGATCTTGAATTCATCTCACAGAGTTACAGCATAGTCCTCAGGAAGCAGTTTGCTAACCCTCTTTTCGTGGAATCTGCAAATTGATAGTTGGGAGCCCATTGGGGCACATGGTGAAAAAGGAAATATGCTCAGTGAATAACTAGAGAGAAGCTTTCTGAGAGATTGCTTTCTGAGGTGTGACTTCATCACGCAGAGTTTCACCCTTCCCTTCTCGGAACAGTTTGCTAACACTGTTGTCGTGCATTCTGCAAAGTGATATTTGGGAGCTCATTGAGGGCTATGGTGAAAAAGGAAATATCTTCAGATACAAAGGGGAAAGAATCCCTCAGGGAAAATGCACTTCGATGTATGAATGCAACTCACAGAGTTACAGGTTTCTCTTCAGTGATCGGTTTGCTAACACAGTTTTCTTGAAATCTGCAATGGAATACTTCTTAGCGCTATGCAGCTGACGGTGACAAAGCAAATATCCTCAGATCAAATACTTAGAGAAGCTTTCTGAGAAATTGCTTTCTTATGTGTTACTTCATCACTCAGAGTTACACCACTGTTTGTTGGAGCCGTTTTCTAGGACTGTTTCCGTGGATTCTGAGAAGTGAAATTTCGGATGGGTTTGAAGGGTACAAGTACAAAGGACATATCCTCCGAGATAAAGCGGAATGACACTTTCTGAGAAACTGCTTTGTGATATGTGAATTCATTTCACAGTGTTAAACCACCCTTTCTTGGGGGAGTTTGGTAGCACTCATTTTGTGGAATCTCATAAGTGATGTCTTGGATATCATTGAATCCCAAGGTGAATAAGGAAGTAACCTCAGACCAACCTGCAGCGAAGCCTTCTCAGAAACGTCTTTGCTGTGGGTGAATTCAACCCACAGAGTTCCATCACTCTTTTCACTGAGAAGCTTCCTAACCGAGTTTCCGCAGAATCTGCCACAGGACACACGGTGGCGCTCCGAGACCACAAATAACCTCATCTTCCAAAAGAAAGACGCTTTCTGAGAAACCGCTTTGTGATGTGTGAATTCAAACCACTGAGTTACACCTATATTTCGTGGGCCGTTGGCTAGCCCTGTTTGTGTGGAATCTGAGAACTGATATTTGGGTTCCCTTGGAAGACCAGGGACCAAAGAAAATATCCTCCGTTGAAAACGAGAAAGAAGCTTTCTGAGAAACTTCTTTGTGATCTTTGAATTCATCTCACAGAGTTACAGCATAGTCCTCAGGAAGCAGTTTGCTAACCCTCTTTTCGTGGAATCTGCAAATTGATAGTTGGGAGCCCATGGGGGCACAGGGTGAAAAAGGAAATATGCTCAGTGAATAACTAGAGAGAAGCTTTCTGAGAGATTGCTTTCTGAGGTGTGACTTCATCACGCAGAGTTTCACCCTTCCCTTCTCGGAACAGTTGCTAACACTGTTGTCGTGCATTCTGCAAAGTGATATTTGGGAGCTCATTGAGGGCTATGGTGAAAAAGGAAATATCTTCAGATACAAAGGGGAAAGAATCCCTCTGGGAAAATGCACTTCGATGTATGAATGCAACTCACAGAGTTACACTATTCTCTTCAGTGTACACTTTGCTAACACAGTTTTCTTGAAATCTTCAATGGGATGCTTCCTGGCACAATGAAGCTTATGGTGACAAAGGAGATAACCTCAGGTGAAAAGTAGAAAGAAGCTTTCTTAGAAACTTCTTGGTGATGTGTGAATTCATCTCACAGAGTTACACTTATGATTCATGGAGCAGGCCATTAACACTGTCTTTGAGGAACCTGAGAAGGGCTACTTTGGATCGCACTGAGGCCTACGCTGATAAAGGAAATAACATCAGTTCAAAACGTGAAAGAAGCTTTCTGAGAAACTTCTTTGTGATCTTGAATTCATCTCACAGAGTTACAGCATAGCCCTCAGGAAGCAGTTTGCTAACCCTCTTTTCGTGGAATCTGCAAATTGATAGTTGGGAGCCATTGGGGCACATGGTGAAAAAGGAAATATGCTCAGTGAATAACTAGAGAGAAACTTTCTGAGAGATTGCTTTCTGAGGTGTGACTTCATCACGCAGAGTTTCACCCTTCCCTTCTCGGAACAGTTTGCTAACACTGTTGTCGTGGATTCTGCAAAGTGATATTTGGGAGCTCATTGATGGGTATGGTGAAAGAGGAAATATCCTCACATAGAAAATGGAAAGAAGCCTTCTGAGAGACTGCATAGCGATGTGTGAATGGAACTCACAGAGTTACTCGTTTCTCTTCAGTAAGGAGTTAGCTAACACAGTTTTCTTGAAATCTGCACTGGGACACTTCTTAGCGCAATGAAGCTTGTGGTGACAAAGGGAATATCCTCCGATGAAATCTAGAAAGAAGCTTTCATAGAAACTTCTTGGTGATGTGTGAATTCATCTCACAGAGTTACACTTGTGATTCATGGAGCAGGCCATTAACACTGTCTTTGAGGAACTGAGAAGGGCTACTTTGGATCGTATTGAGGCCTACGCTGGTAAAGGAAATTTCATCAGTTAAAAACCAGAGAGAAGCTTTCTGAGAAACTCCTTTGTGATGGGTGAATTGATTTCACAGTGTTCTACCCCCTTTGAATGGGGAAGTTTTCTAGCACTCATTTTGTGGAATCTCATAAGTGATGTCTTGGATATCATTGAATCCAAGGTGAATAAGGAAGTAACCTCAGACAAACCTGCAGCGAAGCCTTCTCAGAAACGTCTTTGCTGTGGGTGAATTCAACCCACAGAGTTCCATCACTCTTTTCACTGAGAAGCTTGCTAACCGAGTTTCCGCAGAATCTGCAACAGGACACACGGTGGCGCTCCGAGACCACAAATAACTTCATCTTAAACAAGAAAGAAGCTTTCTGAGAAACCGCTTTGTGATGTGTGAATTCAAACCACTGAGTTACACCTATATTTCGTGGGGTCGTTGGCTAGCCCTGTTTGTGTGGAATCTGAGAACTGATATTGGGTTCCCTTGGAAGACCAGGGGCCAAAGAAAATATCCTCCGTTGAAAACGAGAAAGAAGCTTTCTGAGAAACTTCTCTGTGATCTTTGAATTCATCTCACAGAGTTACAGCATAGTCCTCAGGAAGCAGTTGGCTAACCCTCTTGTCGTGGAATCTGCAAATTGATAGTTGGGAGCTCATTGGGGCACAGGGTGAAAAAGGAAATATGCTCAGTGAATAAGTAGAGAGAAGCTTTCTGAGAGATTGCTTTCTGAGGTGTGACTTCATCACGCCGAGTTTCACCCTTCCCTTCTTGGAACAGTTTGCTAACACTGTTGTCGTGGATTCTGCAAAGTGATAGTTGGGAGCTCATTGAGGGCTATGGTGAAAAAGAAAATATCTTCAGATAAAAACTGGAAAGAAGCCTTCTGGGAAAATGCACTTCGATGTATGAATGCAACTCACAGAGTTACAGGTTTCTCTTCAGTGATCGGTTTGCTAACACAGTTTTCTTGAAATCTGCAATGGAATACTTCTTAGCGCTATGCAGCTGACGGTGACAAAGCAAATATCCTCAGATCAAATACTTAGAGAAGCTTTCTGAGAAATTGCTTTCTTATGTGTTACTTCATCACTCAGAGTTACACCACTGTTTGTTGGAGCCGTTTTCTAGGACTGTTTCCGTGGATTCTGAGAAGTGAAATTTCGGATGGGTTTGAAGGGTACAAGTACAAAGGACATATCCTCCGAGATAAAGCGGAATGACACTTTCTGAGAAACTGCTTTGTGATATGTGAATTCATTTCACAGTGTTAAACCACCCTTTCTTGGGGGAGTTTGGTAGCACTCATTTTGTGGAATCTCAAAAGTGATGTCTTGGATCCCTTGGTGGATAAGGAAGTATCCTCAGACAAACGTGCAGGGAAGCCCTCTCAGAAATTTCTCTGTTGTGGGTCAACTCAGCCCATAAGTTCCAGCATTGTTTTCACTGAGAAGCTTGCTAGCAG
Organism: Trachypithecus francoisi; assembly: GCF_009764315.1. Lineage (NCBI taxonomy): Eukaryota > Metazoa > Chordata > Mammalia > Primates > Cercopithecidae > Trachypithecus > Trachypithecus francoisi. The sequence continues at coordinate 21,509 of NW_022680864.1, forward strand.
AGTTTCCGCAGAATCTGCAAGAGGACACACGGTGTCGCTCCGAGACCACAAATAACTTCATCTTAAACAAGAAAGAAGCTTTCTGAGAAACCGCTTTGGGATGTGTGAATTCAACCCACTGAGTTACACCTGTATTTCGTGGGGCCGTTGCCTAACCCTGTTTGTGTGGAATCTGAGAAGTGATATTTCGAATCTCTTTGAAGAAAATGGGGACAAAGGAAATATCCTCATATAAAATTGAGAAAGAAGCTTTCTGAGAAAGTTCTTTTTGATCTGTGAATTCAGCTCACAGAGTTACATCTTAGTCCTCAGGAAGCAGTTTGCTAAGACTCTTTTCGTGGAATCTGCAAAGTGATATTTGTGGGCCCATTGGTGCCCATTGTGGAAAAGGAAATATCCTCAGAGAATAACTAGAGAGAAACTTTCTGAGAGATTGCTTTCTGATGTGTGACTTCATCACACAGAGTTCCACCTTTCCCTTCTTGGAACAGTTTGCTAACACTGTTGTCGTGGAATCCGCAAAGTAATATTTGGGAACCCATTGGGGCCCATTGTGAAAAAAGAAATATCCTCAGAGAATAACTAGAGGGAAGCTTTCTGAGAGATTGCTGTCTGATGTGTGACTACAGCACACAGAGTTCCACCCTTCCCTTCTTGGAACAGTTTGCTCACACTGTTGTCGTGGATTCTGCAAAGTGATATTTGGGAGCGGACTGAGGGCTATGGTGAAAAAGGAAATATCTTCAGAGAAAAACTGGAAAGAAGCCTTCTGGGAAAATGCACTTCGATGTATGAATGCAACTCACAGAGTTACACGTTTCTCTTCAGTGATCAGTTTGCAAACACAGTTTTCTTGAAATCTGCAATGGGATATTTCTTAGCGCAATGAAGCTTACGGTCAGAAAGGAAATATCCTCAGATGAAAACTAGAAAGAAGCTTTCTCAGAAACTTCTCGGTGATGTGTGAATTCATCTCACAGAGTTACACTTATGTTTCCTGGAACCGTCCATTAACACTGTCTTTGAGGAACCTGGGAAAGGCTACATAGGATTGCATAGAGACCTACGCTGATAAAGGAAATATCATCAGTTCCAAACGTGAAAGAACCTTTCTGAGAAACTTCTTTGTGACCTGTGAATTCATCTCACAGAGTTACAGTCAGTCCTCAGGAAGCAGTTTGCTAACAGTCTTTTCATGGAATCTGCAAAGTGATATTTGGGAGCCCAATGGGGCCCATTGTGAAAAAGGAAATCTCCTGAGAGAAAAACTAGATAGAAGCTTTCTGAGAGATTGCTGTCTGATGTGTGACTTCAGCACACAGAGTTCCACCCTTCCCTTCTTGGAACAGTTTGCTAACACTTTTGTCGTGGATTCTGCAAAGTGATATTTGGGAGCTCATTGAGAGCTATGGTGAAAAAGGAAATATTTTCAGAGAAAAACTGGAAAGAAGCCTTCTGGGAAAATGCACTTCGATGTATGAATGCAACTCACAGAGTTACACGTTTCTCTTCAGTGATCAGTTTGCGAACACAGTTTTCTTGAAATCTGCAATGGGATACTTCTTAGAGCAATGAAACTTACGGTGAGAAAGGAAATATCCTCAGATGAAAACTAGGAAGAAGCTTCTCAGAAACTTCTTGGTGATGTGGGAATTCATCTCACAGAGTTACACTTATGTTTCCTGAAACAGTCTATTATCACTGTCTCTGAGAAACCTGGGAAAGGCCATATTGGATTTCATTGAGGCCTACGCTGATACAGGAATTATCATCAGTTCAAAACGTGAAAGAAGCTTTCTGAGAAACTTCTTTCTGATCTGTGAATTCACCTCACAGAGTTACATCTTATTCCTCAGGAAGCATTTTGCTAACACTCTTTTCCTGGAATCTGCAAAGTGATCTTTGGGAGCCCTTTGGGGCCCATTGTTGAAAAAGAAATATCCTCAGAGAATAACTAGAAAGAAGCTTTCTGAGAGATTGCTGTCTGATGTGTGACTTCAGCACACAGAGTTCCAACCTTCCCTTCTTGGAACAGTTTGCTAATACTGTTGTCGTGGAATCTGCAAAGTGATATTTGGGAGCTGATTGAGGGCTATGGGGAAAAAGGAAATATCTTCAGAGAAACACTGGAACGAAGCCTTCTGGGAAAATGCACTTCGATGTATGAATGCAACTCACAGAGTTACACGATTCTCTTCAGTGATCAGTTTGCTAACACATTTTTCTTGAAATCTGCAATGGGGTAATTCTTAGCGCAATGAAGCTTACGGTGAGAAAGGAAATATCCTCAGATGAAAACTACAAAGAAGCTTTCTCAGAAACTTCTCGATGATGTGTGAATTCATCTCACAGGGTTACACTTACGTTTCCTGGAACAGTCCGTTAACACTGTCTTTGAGGAACCTGGGAAAGGCTATATAGGATTGCATTGAGGCCTACGCTGATAAAGGAAATATCATCTGTTAAAAACCTTAAAGAAGCTTTCTGAGAAACTTCTTTGTGATCTGTGAATTCATCTCACAGAGTTACAATTAGTCCTCATCAAACAGTTTGCTAACAGTCTTTTCGTGGAATCTGCAAAGTGATATTTCGGAGCCCATTGGGGCCCATTGTGAAAAAGGAAATATCCTCAGAGAATAACTAGAGAGAAGCTTTCTGAGAGATTGATTTCTGATGTGTGACTTCATCACACCGAGTTCCACCCTTCCCTTCTAGGAACAGTTAGCTAACACTGTTTTTGTGGATTCTACAAAGTGATATTTGGGAGCTCATTGAGGGCTATGGTAAAAAAGGAAATATCTTCAGAGAAAAACTGGAAAGAAGCCTTCTGGGAAAATGCACTTCGATGTATGAATGCAACTCACAGAGTTACACGTTTCACTTCAGTGATCAGTTTGTTAACAGAGTTTTCTGGAAATCTGCAATGGGATACGTCTTAGCGCAATGAAGCTTACGGTGAGAAAGGAAATATTCTCAGATGAAAACTAGAATGAAACTTTCTCAGAAACTTCTTGGTGATGTGTGAATTCATCTCACAGAGTTACACTTATTTTTCCTGAAACAGTCCATTAACACTGTGTTTGAGGAACCTGGGAAAGGCTATATTGGATTGCATTGATGCCTACGCTGATAAAGGAAATATCATCAGTTCAAAACGTGAAAGAAGCTCTCTGAGAAACTTCTTTGTGATCTGTGAATTCAGCTTACAGAGTTACACTTATGTTTCCTGGAATAGTTCATTAACACTCTCTTTGAGGAACCTGAGAAGGGCTACTTTCCATCACATTGAAGCCTACGCTGATAAAGGAAATATCATCATTTCATAACGTGACAGAAGCTTTCTTAGAAACTTCTTTGTGATCTGTGAATTCATCTCACAGAGTTACAATTCGTCCTCATGAAGCAGTTTGCTGACAGTGTTTTCGTGGAATCTGCAAAGTGATATTTGGGAGCCCAATGGGGCCCATTGTGAAAAAGGAAATATCCTCAGAGAATAACGAAAGAGAAGCTTTCTGAAAGATTGCTGTCTGATGTGTGACTTCAGCACACAGAGTTCCACCCTTCCCTTCTTGGAACAGTTTGCTCACACTGTTGTCGTGGATTCTACGAAGTGATATTTTGGAGCTCATTGAGGGCTATGGTGAAAAAGGAAATATTTTCAGAGAAAAAGTGGATAGAAGCCTTCTGGGAAAACGCACTTCGATGTATGAATGCAACTCACAGAGTTACATGTTTCTCTTCAGTGATAATTTTCCTAACCCAGTTTTCTTGAAATCTGCAATGGGATACTTCTTAGCGCAATGAAGCTTATGGTGAGAAAGGAAATATCCTCACATGAAAACTAGAAAGAAGCTTTCTCAGAAACTCTTGGTGATGTGGGAATTCATCTCACAGAGTTACACTTATGTTTCCTGAAACAGTCTATTAACACTGTCTTTGAGAAACCTGGGAAAGGCTATATTGGATTGCATTGAGGCCTACGCTGATAAAGGAAATATCATCAGTTCAAAACGTGAAAGAAGCTTTCTGAGAAACTTCTTTCTGATCTGTGAATTCACCTCACAGAGTTACATCTTCTTTCTCAGGAAGCATTTTGCTAACACTCTTTTCGTGGAATCTGCAAAGTGATCTTTCCGAGCCCATTGGGGCCCATTGTGAAAAAGGAAATATCCTCAGAGAATAACTAGAAAGAAGCTTTCTGAGAGATTGCTGTCTGATGTGTGACTTCAGCACACAGAGTTCCACCCTTTCCTTCTTGGAACAGTTTCCTAACACTGTTGTCGTGGATTCTACAAAGTGATATTTGAGATCCCATTGAGGGCTATGGTGAAAAAGGAAATATCTTCAGAGAAAAACTGAAAAGAAGCCTTCTCGGAAAATGTACTTCGATGTAGAATGCAACTGACAGAGTTACAGGTTTCTCTTCAGTGATCAGTTTGCTAACACAGTTTTCATGAAATCTGCAATGGGATACTTCTTAGCGCAATGAAGCTTATGTTGAGAAAGGAAATATCCTCAGATGAAAACTAGAAAGAAGCTTTCTCAGAAATTTCTTGGTGATGTGTGAATTCATCTCACAGAGTTACACTTATGTTTCCTGGAACAGTCCATTATCAGTGTCTTTGAGGAACCTGAGAAGGGCTACTTTCCATCGCACTGAGGCCTACGCTCATAAAGGAAATATCATCAGTTCAAAACGTGAAAGAAGCTTTCTGAGAAACTTCTTTGTGAACTGTGAATTCATCTCACAGAGTTACAACTTAGTCCTCATGAAGCAGTTTGCTAACAGTCTATCAGTGGAATCTGCGAAGTGATATTTTGGAGGACACTGGGGCCCATTGTGAAGAAGGAAATATCCTCAGATAATAACTAGAAAGAAGCTATCTGAGAGATTGCTTTCTGATGTGTGACTTCATGACACAGAGTTCCACCCTTCCCTTCTTCGAACAGTTTGCAAACACTGTTGTCGTGGATTCTGCAAAGTGATATTTGGGAGCTCATTGAGGGCTTTGGTGAAAAAGGAAATATCTTCAGATAAAAACTGGAAAGAAGCCTTCTGGGAAAATGCATTTCGATGTATGAATGCAACTCACAGAGTTACACGTTTGTCTTCAGTAATTAGTTTGCTAACACAGTTTTCTTGAAATCTGCAATGGGATTCCTCTTAGCGCAATGAAGCTTATGGTGACAAAGGAAATATCCTCAATGAAAACTAGAAAGAAGCTTTCTTAGAAACATCTTGGTGATGAGTGAATTCATTTCACAGAGTTATCATTATGTTTCCTGGAACAGTTCATTAACACTGTCTCTGAGGAACCTGAGAAGGGCTACTTTCCATAGCATTGATGCCTACGCTGATAAAGGAAATATCATCAGTTCAAAACGTGAAATCAGCTATCTCAGAAACTTCTTTATCATCTGTGAATTCACCTCACAGAGTTACAACTTAGTCCTCATTAAGCAGTTTCCTAACACTCTTTTCTTGGAATCTGCAGCGTGATATTTCCGAGCCGTTTGGGGCCCACTTTGAAGAAGGAAATATCCTCAGATAATAACTTGAAAGAAGCTTTCTGAGAGATTGCTGTCTGATGTGTGACTTCAGCACACAGAATTCCACCCTTCCCTTCTTGGAACAGTTTGCTAACACTGTTGTCGTGGATTCTGCAAAGTGATATTTGGGATCTCGTTGAGGGCTACGGTTAAAAAGGAAATCTCTTCAGAGAAAAACTGGAAAGAAGCCTTCTGGGAAAATGCACTTCGATGTATGAATGCAACTCGCAGAGTTACACGTTTCTCTTCAGCGATCAGTTTGCTAACACAGTTTTCTTGAAATCTGCAATGAGATAATTCTTAGCACAATGCAGCTTACGGTTGTCCGGAGCCGTGAGGCTCGGAAATTGCCGCGGCCTCTGTTGCTTAAGCTCTGCATTGTGGAGACAAGATGGCGCACTTCCTGGTTCTTCATCATCAACTTTACCCGCGCGCGCGAACTTTTCCCGCCCGCGCGTAGATAACCTCCTGCGCCCGGGAAAGACTAAGTCTACCGAGCATGCGTCTGGTGACGTCTCTCATTATTCCCCTCCCCTCCTGCTCTGAGCCCTTCCTCTTACCTGGCAGCATATATAAGGCATTACACCACCGCCATTAAATGAGACTTGATCAGAATACTGTCTTGTCTCCATTTCTTGTGTCTCTTGTCTCTCTAAATTCCCACCCCCTCCTCCAAGGTCTGTGTTAATGATCCCGCTGGTCGGGACATGTGGCGCCCAAACGCGGGGCTTGGATACGAGGGAACTGCGTGAGGAAGAGGGCGCATAGAAAGGCCGGCGACTAAAGTGAAAGAAAAATCCCTCCGACCGTCGTGGGAGCCTGCTGCTTCGGAGTTGAGGGTAAGTTACGCGCCCAAAATGGGACAAGAATTAAGCCAGCATCAAATCTACGTAGGGCAATTAAAAGAGGCTTTAAAGACACGGGGAGTAAAGGTTAAAAGTGGTGACTTATTTAGATTTTTTGATTTTGTAAAAGACACCTGCCCTTGGTTCCCGCAAGAGGGGACCATTGACAAAGAGGTGGCGTAGAGTGGGAGATTGCTTTCAAGATTATTATAATACTTTTGGACCAGAAAAAGTTCCAGTGACAGCCTTTTGTTATTGGAATCTAATCAGAGACCTAATAGATAAAAAGGAGGCCGATCCACAAATAATGTCTGCGGTCACCCACTGAGGAAATTTTACAAGTCAGTTCTCAGACCGACCTCAGGAGCCCCCCGCCAGACAAAGAAGTAGACCTTATTTCTCTTGAAAGTGATGACGAGGGGACCAAGGCTCTTTCGGTTAGAGACAAAATGATGCTAGCGTACAAAAGCCTAAAAAATATCCAGTTCTACATACATCACCAAAAGATAAAAGTGACAATCCTGGCCCTCAGATGTAATTGGGACAACTTAGAGGAAAGGAGAAGCAGCTATCATAATCCTAATTGGCCCCCCTTTCTCGCATCCGCCTCCCTATAACGGAACGCCTGGTGCCTCTGCACCCGACGTAATGGCGGTGGTTAATCCGAAAGAGGAACTCAAAGAAAAAATCGCTCAACTTGAAGAGCAGATAAAGTTAGAAGAATTGCATCAGTCACTAATCATTAGGCTGCAAAAGTTAAAAACAGAAATGAGAGGGTAACAAATTCAGAGAGTATGGGAGGCTTCCCTCGCCCGCCTCAGCGGCCCGGACAACATGTCCCAAAAGGGAAGTTTTCTACTAGCCGAGACACGGAGTCCTCCGATAAAGATATCTTCCCAGTAACTGAAACTGTAGATGGACAGGGTCAGGCCTGGAGGCATCATAATGGATTTGATTTTACTGTTATAAAAGAGTTAAAAACTGCTGTTTCTCAATATGGAGCTACTGCTCCCTATACTCTTGCTATAGTAGAGTCTGTGGCCGATAACTGGCTTACTCCAACAGATTGGAACACACTAGTTAGAGCAGTCCTTTCAGGGGGAGATCATTTGATTTGGAAATCGGAGTTTTTTGAAAATTGCAGAGACACAGCCAAAAGAAACCAACAGGCAGGAAACGGTGGGACTTTGATATGTTAACTGGCTGTGGTAATTATTCCAACACTGATGCGCAGATGCAATACGACCCTGGATTATTCTCACAAATCCAGGCGGCGGCTACAAAAGCCTGGAGGAAACTCCCTGTTAAAGGCGACCCAGGAGCTTCACTCACTGGAGTCAAGCAGGGACCTGATGAGCCTTCGCAGATTTTGTCCATAGGCTCATGACAACCGCAGGAAGGATTTTTGGTAATGCCGAGGCGGGGGTAGATTATGTTAAACAATTGGCTTATGAAAATGCCAATCCAGCTTGTCAGGCAGCAATCCGTCCTTATAGAAAGAAAACAGATTTGACTGGATATATCCGCCTCTGTTCAGACATTGGACCCTCCTATCAACAGGGTTTGGCAATGGCCGCAGCCTTTAGCGGACAAACCGTAAAAGACTTCCTTGATAAAAAAAACAGAGAAAAAGGAGGGTGTTTTAAATGTGCAAAAGAGGACATTTTGCAAAAGATTGCCGCGGGGATTCAAATAAAAACTCTGAAGCAAAGGTTCCAGGCCTTTGCCCAAGGTGTAAAAGAGGAAAACATTGGGCTAATGAATGTAAATCTAAAACTGACAATCAGGAAATCCTTTACCTCCCAACAGGGAAACGGGATGAGGGGCCAGCCCCAGGCCCCGAAACAAGCTTATGGGGCGGTCAGCTTTGTTCCGGCAGCAACAACAATCCATTTCAAGACTTAGTAGAGCAACCCCAGGAAGTGCAGGACTGGACCTCTGTTCCACCTCCCACACAGTATTAACACCTGAGATGGGAGCACAAGCCTTGGGCACTGGAATATATGGGCCTTTGCCTCCTGATACCTTGGATTGATCCTGGGAAGAAGTAGTGTCACTATGAAAGGTCTACAAGTTTTCCCAGGAGTAATCGATAACGACTATACTGGCGAAATTAAAATAATGGCCAGGGCTGTTGACAATATTATTACTGTCCCTCAAGGGGATAGAATAGCACAATTAGTCCTACTGCCTCTAATTAAAACAACTAATAAAGTCCAGCACTCTAACAGAGGAAAGGGAGGTTTTGGATCATCAAATATATATTGGGTACAGCCAATCACTAATCAAAAGCCCTCCCTGACCTTGTGGCTAGATGGTAAGTTGTTTACAGGATTAATAGATACAGGGGCTGATGTAACCATCATTAGACAAGAGGACTGGCCCTCTCACTGGCCTACCACAGAAACTTTCACTAACTTAAGAGGAATTGGACAAAGTAGTAATCCCAAACAAAGCTCTAAATACCTTACCTGGAAAGACAAAGAAAATAACTCAGGTCTCATTAAACCTTTGTTATCCCTCAACTGCCTGTTAATCTCTGGGGACGGGACCTACTCTCCCAGATGAAAATTTGATGTGCAGCCCAATGATATAGTTGCTGCACAAATGTTAGCTCAGGGTTATAGCCCCGGAAAAGGACTGGGAAAAAAGGAAAACGGTATTCGACAGCCTATTCCAGCCTTAGGACAATCTAACACAAAAGGGTTTGGAAATTTTTAACTTCGGCCATTGACATGCCTGTACCCCAAAAGTGCGCTGACCCCATAACATGGAAGTCGGATGAGCCTGTTTGGGTTGATCAATGGCCTTTAGTTAATGAAAAGCTAATTGCAGCCCAACAGTTAGTACAGGAACAGCTAATGGCAGGGCATATTGCGGAGAGTAACTCTCCCTGGAATACCCCATATTTGTCATCAGGAAAAAGTCCGGTAAGTGGAGACTATTACAAGATTTAAGGGCAGTAAACGCTACTATGGTCCTCATGGGTGCCTTACAGCCCGGGCTACCTTCTCCGGTAGCGATCCCTCAAGGATATTTTAAAATATCATAGACCTGAAAGATTGCTTTTTTACGATTCCCCTTCATCCCACTGATCAAAAACGATTCGCCTTTAGCTTGCCAGCTATAAATTTTAAAGAACCAATGAAGCGATACCAATGGAAAGTGTTGCCTCAAGGTATGGCCAACAGCCCACCTTGTGTCAAAAATATGTGGCTACAGCCATACACTCAGTTAGAGAGACATGGAAACAAATATACATTATACATTACATGGATGATATCCTCATAGCAGGAAAAATGGGAGAACAAGTTCTACAGTGTTTTGCACAACTCAGACAAGAGCTAACCTGCGGGTTACACATAGCTCCAGAAAAAATACAATTACAAGACCCTTATACATATTGGGTTTTCAAATAAATGGACCTAAGATTACTAATCAAAAGGCAGTTATCCGTAAAGATAGGTTACATACCCTCAATGATTTCCAAAACTCCTTGGAGACATTAATTGGCTCCGGCCATACTTAAAACTTACCACGGGAGAGTTAAAACCTTTATTCGACACCCTAAAAGGTGACCCCAACCCTAAGTCCTTTAGGTCATTGTCAAAAGAGGCGCTTTTATCACTCCATAAAGTAGAGGCGGCTATTGCTGAACAATTTGTCACCAGCATAGACTATTCACAGCCATTAACCTTTTTAATATTTCACACAACACTAACACCTACTGGTTTATTCTGGCAAGATAACCCTATTATGTGGGTCCACTTGCCTTCATCTCCCAAAAAGTATTACTCCCCTATTATGATGCCATAGCAGACTTAATTATTCTAGGAAGAGACAATAGCAAAAAATACTTTGGAATTGAACCTTCTACGATCATACAACCTTATTCTAAGCCACAAATCCATTGGCTAATGCAAAACACTGAGACGTGGCCGATTGCTTGCGCTTCTTACGCTGGTAACTTGGATAACCATTACCCACCAAATAAGCTTATCCAATTTTGTAAGCTGCATGCTTTTGTCTTCCTCATATCACCAGTAAAACACCCTTAGACAATGCCTTATTACTATTCACTGATGGGTCCTCCACAGGGACTGCTGCATATACCTTTGCAGACACCACTGTTAACTTCAAAACCAGTCATACGTCAGCTAACTAGTGGAGTTGCAGGCCCTAATCGCAGTGCTGTCAGCCTTCCCTAATCAGGCCCTTAATATTTATACTGACAGTGCATATTTAGCTCACTCAATACCTTTACTTGAAACCGTAGCACAAATCAAACATGTGTCAGACACAGCCAAACTATTTTTACAATGCCAGCGAGTAATACATAACAGATCAACACCTTTTTTCATTGGACATATTAGAGCTCATTCAGGATTGCCAGGACCTCTATCCCAAGGCAACCAAGTGGCTGACTTTGCAACCAAGACTGTAGCTACAACTATAGATACAAATTTGAATCAAGCACAGACCGCTCACGCTTTACACCACCTTAATGCTCAAACCCTAAGATTAATGTTTAAAATAACTAGGGAACAAGCTAGACAAATTGTTAAACAATGCCAGACATGTATAACTTATCTGCCAGTCCCTCACTTAGGAGTAAACCCAAAGGACTAGTTCCCAATATGATCTGGCAAATGGATGTCACCCATTATTCAGAGTTTGGTAATTTAAAATACATCCATGTATGTATAGATACATTTAGTGGATTTATATTAGCCACCCTACAAACAGGTGAAGCTACCAAACATGTAATAGCCCATTTACTACACTGTTTTTCTGTAATTGGAAAACCTAAACAATTAAAAACAGATAATGGTCCTGGCTATACATCTAAAGGTTTCCAAGACTTTTGCCTAAAATTACAAATAAAACATACTACTGGTATCCCATATAATCCTCAAGGACAAGGAATCGTTGAAAGAGCTCACTATCCTTAAAAACTACCATTGAAAAGATAAAGAAGGGGGAATGGTACCCTACTAAGGCACCCCTAGAATATTCTTAATCACACACTCTTTATTTTGAATTTTTTAAATTTAGATGAGCTGAATAAATCAGCGGCTGATCGATTTTGGCATTCTGACTCTAAAAAACAATTTGCCATGGTTAAGTGGAAAGACCCATTAGACAACACATGGCATGGTCCAGACCCAGTGTTAATTTGGGGAAGAGGCTCCGTTTGTGTTTTTTTCCCAAAATCATGACGCAGCCAGATGGCTACCAGAGCGATTGGTAAAACAGGTACCTAACAATAACCAACCCAGGGAATAACTCTCTCCCTGAGAGTACCTTTCTTTCCTTACAAAGATGAACTCCAATTACAAACTCCTTTGGATTCTCGTGCTGACTTGCAAGGCATTCCAAGTTCATGCCGGTTTTGGTGATCCACGTGAAGCTCTTATGATCATACAACAACGACATGGTAAGCCTTGTGATTGCGCTGGGGGATATTTCGCCAGCCCACCTAATCCTTATATCACAACTGTATCTTGCTCCTCTCACACAGCATACCTGCCGTCTAATTCCCTTAAGTGGAGGTGTGTATTAACCCCGAGAATATCTAGTGGAGGGGATAACATAACCTGCCCTTGTACCACATTTTGGGACTCTATACACAGCTCCTGTTTCACCGCTTATCAGAATGTACCTCTGGCGGTAAAACATACTACACTGCTACCTTAACAAGTACTAGAGACCCTACTATAGGGGCCAGCAATGTCCCTACAGTATTAGGAAATACCAACAACCTCATATCAGCTGGCTGTACTGGTACGGTAGGGCAGCCTGTCTGCTGGAATGTTAACCCCCCTCTTCATATCTCTGATGGAGGAGGACCACAAGACAAGGCCCGAGAAATTATGGTACACAAAAAACTTGAGGAATTGCAAAAGTCCTTGTACCCGGAAATTTATTACCACCCCTTGGCCTTGCCCAAAACTCGAGGAGAGAAAAAATTGATGCCCAGACTTTTGACCTCCTCACTGTTACACATAGTCTGCTCAATAATTCCAACTCTGGTCTAGCCAGTGATTGCTGGCTGTGCTTACCATTGGGAGATCCTGTTCCTCTTGCCATACCAGTAATGACTCAAGCTATACACCCAATACTTCCTGCGCCATCATTCCTCCCCTTCGAGTACAGCCCCTCGAATTCTCTAACTCCTCTTGTATCTACTCTCCGCCTCTCAACAATTCCTACGACATTGACGTAGGCATAGCTGAGTTTACTAATTGCCCTATTATCACTAATGTTTCTCATTCGCTGTGCGCCCCAAACAGTTCATTTTTATATGCGGAAACAATAGAGCATATACATATTTGCCCACAAACTGGACAGGACTTTGTATCCTAGCCACTCTTCTGCCAGATATAGACATTATCCCTGGAGATGAACCTGTACCTATTCCAGCTATAGATCACTTTTTGGGAAGAGCCAAAAGGGCAATACAATTTATCCCCTTACTTGTAGGATTAGGCATCACTACTGCCGTAACAACTGGGGTTTCAAGCCTAGGGTCTCTGTTACTCAATACACCAAATTGTCTCGCCAATTGATCTCAGATATGCAGGCCATCTCAAGTACTATACAGGATCTACAAGATCAAGTAGATTCCCTGGCAGAAGTAGTGCTTCAAAATAGGAGAGGCCTAGATTTATTAACTGCCGAACAGGGAGGTATCTGCTTGGCTCTACAGGAAAAATGCTGTTTTTACGCCAACAAGTCCAGGATCGTCAGAGATAAAATCAAGCGTCTACAAGAAGACCTAGAAAAACGATGAAAAGAATGACTGATAACCCGTTTTGGACTGGGTTCCATGGACTCCTCCCTTATATCATACCGTTATTGGGCCCCCTGCTTTGCCTATTGCTCTTACTCTCTTTGGGGCCTATAATCTTCAATAAGCTCATGACATTCATTAAGCAACAAATCGAGGCCATCCAAGCCAAACCCACACAGGTCCATTATCATCGCCTTGAACAAGAAGATCACGGTGGTCCATACTTACACTTGCTATAACACCTTCCCTGTGCGCTGAACTGGACAGCCAATGACGGGTAAGAGAGTGTCATCTCTCACTAACCTAAGACAGGAGGGCCGTCATAGCTACTGCCTAATCCCATGACAGTACCAGTGAAGAGATGTGTCACTCCAACCTAAGACAGGCGCAGTTCCCGAGGGAATATCTTCTAGTCGTTTAATAATAAAAAAAGGGGGACCTGTCCGGAGCCGTGAGGCTCGGAAATTGCCGCGGCCTCTGTTGCTTAAGCTCTGCATTGTGGAGACAAGATGGCGCACTTCCTGGTTCTTCATCATCAACTTTACCCGCGCGCGCGAACTTTTCCCGCCCGCGCGTAGATAACCTCCCGCGCCCGGGAAAGACTAAGTCTACCGAGCATGCGTCTGGTGACGTCTCTCATTATTCCCCTCCCCTCCTGCTCTGAGCCCTTCCTCTTACCTGGCAGCATATATAAGGCATACACCACCGCCATTAAATGAGACTTGATCAGAATACTGTCTTGTCTCCATTTCTTGTGTCTCTTGTCTCTCTAAATTCCCACCCCCTCCTCCAAGGTCTGTGTTAATGATCCCGCTCGTCGGGACATACGGTGATAAAGTAAATATCTTCAGATTAAAAGTAGAAAGAAGCTGTCTTAGAAACTGCTTGGTGATGTGTGAATTCATCTCACAGGGTTACACTTATGTCTCCTGGAACAGTCCATTAACACTGTCTTTGAGGAACCTGAGAAGGGCTAGTTTCCATTGCAATGAAGCCTACGCTGATAAAGGAAATATCATCAGTTCAAAACGGGAAAGAAGGTTTCTGAGAAACTTCTTTGTGTTCTGTGAATTCATCTCACAGAGTTACAACTTAGTCCTCATGAAGCAGTTTGCTAACAGTCTTTTCGTGGAATATGCAAAGTGATATTTGGAAGCCCATCTGGGCCCATTGTGAAAGAGGAATTATCCTCAGACAATAACTAGAGAGAAGCTTTCTGGGAGATTGATATCGGATGTGTGACTTCATCACACAGAGTTCCACCCTTTGTTTCTTGGAACAGTTTTGTATCACTGTTGTCATGGATTCTACAAAGTGATGTTTGACAGATAATGAAGGATATGGTGAAAAAGGAAATACCCTCTGGTAAAACCTGGAAGGAAGCCTTCTGAGAAACTGCATTGTGATTCGTTACTGCAACTCACAGAGTTATATGTTTCTCTTCAGTGATCAGTTTGCTAACACAGTTTATTTGAAATCTGCAATGGGATACTTCTTAGCGTAACGAAGCTTACCATGAGGCAGGAAATATCCTCTGATGAAAACTAGAAAGAAGCCTTCTTAGAAACTTCTTGGTGATGTGTGAATTCATCTCACAGAGTTACACGTATGTTTCCTGGAACAGTCCATTAACACTGTTTTGAGGATCCTGAGCAGGGCTACTTTCCATCGCATTGAGGCCTACGCTCATAAAGGAAATATCATCTGTTAAAAACCTTAAAGAAGCTTTCTGAGAAACTTCTTTGTGATCTGTGAATTCATCTCACAGTGTTACACCTTAGTCCTCATGAAGTAGTGTGGTAACAGTCTTTTCATGGAATCTGCAAAGTGATATTTGGGAGCATATTGGGGCCCATTGTGAAAAAGGAAATATCCTCAGAGAATAACTAGTGAGAAGCTTTCTGAGAGATTGCTTTCTGATGTGTGACTTCATCACACAGAGATCCACCCTTCCCTTCTTGGAACAGTTTGCTAACACTGTTGTCGTGGATTTTGCAAAGTGATATTTGGGAGCTCATTGAGGGCTATGGTGAAAAAGGAAATATCTTCAGATAAAACCTGGAAAGAAGCCTTCTGGGAAAATGCACTTCCATGTATGAATGCAACCCACAGAGTTACACGTTTCTCTTCAGTGATCTGTTTGCTAATAGAGTTTTCTTGAAATCTGCAATGGGATACTTCTTAGCGCAATGAACCTTACGGTGACAAAGGAAATATCCTCCGATGAAAACTAGAAAGAAGCTTTCTTAGAAACTTCTTGGTGATGTGTGAATTCATCTCACAGAGTTACACTTAAGTTTCCTAGAACAGTCCATTAACACTGTCTTTGAGGAACCTGAGAAGGGCTACTTTCCCTCACATTGAGGCCTACACTGATAAAGGAAATATCATCAGCTCAAAACGTGAAAGAAGCTCTGTGAGAAACTTGTTTTTGATCTGTGAATTCATCTCACAGTGTTACAGATTAGTCCTCATGAAGCAGTTTGCTAACAGTCTTTTCGTGAAATCGAAAAAGTGATATTTGGGAGCCCTTTGGGGCCCATTGTAAAAAAGGAAATATCCCCAGATAGTAACTAGAGAGAAGATTTCTGAGAGATTGCTTTCTGATGTGTGACCTCATCACAAAGAATTCCACCCTTCCCTTCTTGGAACAGTTTGCTAACACTGTTGTCCTGGAATCTGCAAAGTGATATTTCGGAGCTCATTGAGGGCTATGGTGAAAAAGGAAATATCTTCAGATAATAACTGGAAGGAAGCCTTCAGGGAAAATGCACTCGACATATGAATGCAACTCACAGAGTTACACGTTCCTCTTCAGTGATCAGTGTGCTAACACAGTTTTCTTGAAATCTGCACTGGGATACTTCTTAGCGCAATGAAGCTTACGGTGACAAAGGAAATATCCTCAGATGAAAACTAGAAAGTAGCTTTCTTAGAAACTTCTTGGTGATGTGTGAATTCATCTCACAGAATTACACTTATGTTTCCTGGAACTGTCCATTAACAGTGTCTTTGAGGCACCAGAGAAGGGCTACTTTCCATCGCATTGAGCACTATGCTGAGAAAGGAAATATCATCAGTTCAAAACGTGAAAGTAACTTTATGAGAAACTTCTTTGTGATCTGTGAATTCATCTCACAGAGTTACAACTTAGTCCTCATTAAGCAGTTTGCTAACAGTGTTTTTGTGGAATATGCAAAGTGATATTTAGGAGCCCATTGGTTCCCATTGTGAAAAAGGAAATATCCTCAGTGAATAACTAGAGAGAAGCTGTCTGAGATATTGCTTTCTGATATGTCACTTCATCACACAGAGTTCCACCCTTCCCTTCATGGAACAGTTTGCTAACACTGTTGTCGTGGAGACTGCAAAGTGATATTTGGGAACTCATTGAGGGCTACGGTGAAAAAGGAAATATCTTCAGATGAAAACTGGAAAGAAGCCTTAAGGAAAATGCACATCGATGTATGAATGCAATGCACAGAGTTACAAATTTCTCTTCTGTGATCAATTTGCTAACACAGTTTTCTTCAAATCTGCAATGGGATACTTCTTTGCGCAATGAAGCTTAAGGTGACAAAGTAATATTCTCACATGAAAACTGGAAAGAAGCTTTCTTAGAACTTCTTGGTGATGTGTAAATTCAACTCACAGAGTTATACTTATGTTACCTGGAACAGTCCATTAACACTGTCTTTGAGGAACCTGAGAAGGGCTACTTTCCATCGCATTGAGGCCTACGCTGATAAAGGAAACATCATCAGTTCAATTCGTGAAAGAAGCTTTCTGAGAAACTTCTTTGTGATCTGTGAATTCTTCTCAGAGAGTTACAAGTTAGTCCTCATGAAGCAGTTTGCTAACACTCTTTTCGTGGAATCTACAAAGTGATAAATGGGAGCCCACTTCGGCCCATTGTGAAAAAAGAAATATCCTCAAAGAATAACTAGAGAGAAGCTTTCAGAGAGATTGCTTTCTGAAGTGTGACTTCCTCACACAGAGTTCCACCCTTCCCTTCTTGGAACAGTTTGCTAACACTGTTCTTGTGGATTCTGCAAAGTGATATTTGGGAGCTCATTGAGGGCTATGGTGAAAAAGGAAATATCTTCAGATAAAAACTGGAAAGAAGAATTCTGGGAAAATGCACTTCGATGAATGAATGCAACTCACAGAGTTACACGTTTCTCTTCAGTGATCAGTTTGCTGACACAGTTTTCTTGAAATCTGCAATGGGATACTTCTTAGCGCAATGAAGCTTACGGTGACAAAGGAATATCCTCAGATGAAAACTAGAAAGTAGCTTTCTTAGAACTTCTTGGTGATGTGTGAATTCATCTCACAGAATTACACTTATGTTTCCTGGAACTGTCCATTAACAGTGTCTTTGAGGCACCAGAGAAGGGCTACTTTCCATCGCATTGAGCACTATGCTGAGAAAGGAAATATCATCAGTTCAAAACGTGAAAGTAACTTTATGAGAAACTTCTTTGTGATCTGTGAATTCATCTCACAGAGTTACAACTTAGTCCTCATTAAGCAGTTTGCTAACAGTGTTTTTGTGGAATATGCAAAGTGATATTTAGGAGCCCATTGGTTCCCATTGTGAAAAAGGAAATATCCTCAGTGAATAACTAGAGAGAAGCTGTCTGAGATATTGCTTTCTGATATGTCACTTCATCACACAGAGTTCCACCCTTCCCTTCATGGAACAGTTTGCTAACACTGTTGTCGTGGAGACTGCAAAGTGATATTTGGGAACTCATTGAGGGCTACGGTGAAAAAGGAAATATCTTCAGATGAAAACTGGAAAGAAGCCTTAAGGAAAATGCACATCGATGTATGAATGCAATGCACAGAGTTACAAATTTCTCTTCTGTGATCAATTTGCTAACACAGTTTTCTTCAAATCTGCAATGGGATACTTCTTTGCGCAATGAAGCTTAAGGTGACAAAGTAAATATTCTCACATGAAAACTGGAAAGAAGCTTTCTTAGAAACTTCTTGGTGATGTGTAAATTCAACTCACAGAGTTATACTTATGTTACCTGGAACAGTCCATTAACACTGTCTTTGAGGAACCTGAGAAGGGCTACTTTCCATCGCATTGAGGCCTACGCTGATAAAGGAAACATCATCAGTTCAATTCGTGAAAGAAGCTTTCTGAGAACTTCTTTGTGATCTGTGAATTCTTCTCAGAGAGTTACAAGTTAGTCCTCATGAAGCAGTTTGCTAACACTCTTTTCGTGGAATCTACAAAGTGATAAATGGGAGCCCACTTCGGCCCATTGTGAAAAAAGAAATATCCTCAAAGAATAACTAGAGAGAAGCTTTCAGAGAGATTGCTTTCTGAAGTGTGACTTCCTCACACAGAGTTCCACCCTTCCCTTCTTGGAACAGTTTGCTAACACTGTTCTTGTGGATTCTGCAAAGTGATATTTGGGAGCTCATTGAGGGCTATGGTGAAAAAGAAATATCTTCAGATAAAAACTGGAAAGAAGAATTCTGGGAAAATGCACTTCGATGAATGAATGCAACTCACAGAGTTACACGTTTCTCTTCAGTGATCAGTTTGCTGACACAGTTTTCTTGAAATCTGCAATGGGATACTTCTTAGCGCAATGAAGCTTACGGTGACAAAGGAAATATCCTCAGATGAAAACTAGAAAGAAGCTTTCTTAGGAACTTTTTCGTGATGTGTGAATTCATCTCACAGAGTTACACTTATGTTTCCGGGAACTGTCCATTAACAGTGTCTTTGAGGAATCTGAGAAGGGCTAATTTCCATCGCATTGAGGCCTACGCTGATAAAGGAAATATCATCAGTTCAAAACGTGAAAGAAACTTTCTGAGAAACTTCTTTGTAATCTGTGAATTCATCTCACAGAATTAAAACTTAGTCCTAATGAAGCAGTTTGCTAATACTCTTTTCGTGGAATCTGTAAACTGATATTTGGAGCCTCTTGGGGCCAATTGTGAAAAAGAAAATATCCTCAAAGTATAACTAGAGAGAAGCTTTCTGAGAGATTGATTTCTGATGTGTGACTTCATCACACAGAGTTCCACCCTTCCCTTCTTGGAACAGTTTGCTAACACTTTTGTCGTGGATTCTGCACAGTGATACATGGGAGCTCATTGAGGGCTATGGTGAAAAAGGATGTGTCTTCAGATAAAAACTGGAAAGAAGCCTTCTGGGAAAATGCACTTCCATGTATGAATGCAACTCAGAGACTTACACGTTTCTCTTCAGTGATCAGTTTGCTAACACAGTTTTCTTGAAATCTGCAATGGGATACTTGTTAGCGCATTGAAGCTTACGGTGACAAAGGAAATATTCGCAGACGAAAACTAGAAAGAAGCTTTCTTTGAAACTTCTTGGTGATGTGTGAATTCATCTCACAGAGTTGCAGTTATGTTTCCTAGAACAGTCCATTAACACTGTCTTTGAGGAACCTGAGAAGGGCTACTTTCCATCGCATTGAGGCCTACGCTGATAAAGGAAATATCATGAATTCAAAACGTGAAAGAAGCTCTCTGAGAAACTTCTTTGTGATCTGTGAATTCATCTCACAGAGTTACAACTTAGTCCTCATGAAGCAGTTTGCTAACACTCTTTTCGTGGAATCGGCATAGTGATATTTGGGAGCTCATTGGGGCCCATTGTGAAAGAGGAAATATCCTCAGAGAATAACTAGAGAGAAGCTTTCTCAGAGATTGCTTTCTGATGTGTGACTTCATCACACAGAGTTCCACCCTTCTTTTCTTCGAACAGTTTGCTAACACTGTTGTCGTGGATTCTGCAAAGTGATATTTGGGAGCTCATTGAGGGCTATGGTGAAAAAAGAAGTATCTTCCGATAAAAACTGGAAAGAAGCCTTCTGGGAAAATGCACTTCCATGTATGAATGCAACTCAGAGACTTACACGTTTCTCTTCAGTGATCAGTTTGCTAACACAGTTTTCTTGAAATCTGCAATGGGATACTTGTTAGCGCATTGAAGCTTACGGTGACAAAGGAAATATTCGCAGACGAAAACTAGAAAGAAGCTTTCTTTGAAACTTCTTGGTGATGTGTGAATTCATCTCACAGAGTTGCAGTTATGTTTCCTAGAACAGTCCATTAACACTGTCTTTGAGGAACCTGAGAAGGGCTACTTTCCATCGCATTGAGGCCTATGCTGATAAAGGAAATATCATGAATTCAAAACGTGAAAGAAGCTCTCTGAGAAACTTCTTTGTGATCTGTGAATTCATCTCACAGAGTTACAACTTAGTCCTCATGAAGCAGTTTGCTAACACTCTTTTCGTGGAATCGGCATAGTGATATTTGGGAGCTCATTGGGGCCCATTGTGAAAGAGGAAATATCCTCAGAGAATAACTAGAGAGAAGCTTTCTCAGAGATTGCTTTCTGATGTGTGACTTCATCACACAGAGTTCCACCCTTCTTTTCTTCGAACAGTTTGCTAACACTGTTGTCGTGGATTCTGCAAAGTGATATTTGGGAGCTCATTGAGGGCTATGGTGAAAAAAGAAGTATCTTCCGATAAAAACTGGAAAGAAGCCTTCTGGGAAAATGCACTTCGATGTATGAATGCAGCTCACAGAATTACATATTCCTCTTCAGTGATCAGTTTGCTAAAAGAGTTTTCTGGAAGTCTGCACTGGGATACTTCTTAGCGCAATGAAGCTTACGGTGACAAAGAAAATATCCTCACATGAAAACTAGAAAGAAGCTTTCTTAGAAACTTCTTCATGATGTGTGATTTCAACTCACAGAGTTACACTTATGTTACCTGGAACAGTCCATTAACACTGTATTCGAGGAACCTGAGAAGGGCTACTTTCCATCGCATTGAGGCCTACGCTGATAAAGAAAATATCATCAGTTCAAAATGTGAAAGAAGGTTTCCGAGAAACTTCTTTGTGATCTGTGAATTCATCTCACAGTGTTACCACTTAGTCCTCATGAAGCAGTTTGCTAACACTCTTTTCATGGAGAGTGCAATGTGGTATTTGGGAACCCTTTGGGGCCCATTGTGAAAAAGGAAATATCCTCAGATAATAACTAGAGAGAAGATTTCTGAGAGATTGCTTTCTGATGTGTGACTTCATCACACAGATTTCCACCATTCCCTTCTTGGGATAGTTTGGTAACACTGTTGTCGTGGATTCTGCAAAGTGACATTTGGGAGTTCTTTGAAGGCTATGGTGAAAAAGACATATCCTCAGATCAAAGCTGGAAAGAAGCTGTCTGAGAAACTGTATTACCATGTGTGAATGCCCCTCACAGAATTACTCGTTTCCCCTCAGTGATCAGTTTGCTAACGCAGTTTTCTTGAAATCTGCAGTGGAATACTTCTTAGCAGCTGGGACAAGCTGACAGTGCAAAAAACAAATATCCTCAGATCAAATACTTGTAGAAGCTTTCTGAGAAATTGCTTTCTTATGTATTACTTCATCGCTCAGATTTACACCACTATTTGTTGGAGCCGTTTCCTAGGACTGTTTCCGTGGATTCTCAGAAGTGATATTTTGGATGGGTTTGAAGGGTAGAAGTAAATGCAGCAGGTTCCTAACACTGTTGTCATGGATTCTGCCAAGTGATATTTGGTCGCTCATTGAGGGCTGTGGTGAAAAAGGAAATATCCTCAGATAAAAAGTGGAAAGATGCGTTCTGAGAACCTGCCTTGTGATATGTGGATGCAACTCACAGAGTTACACTTTCCTTTTCATTAGTCCGTTGCTAAGACTCTTTTCTTGAAATTCGCATTGGGATATCACTTAGTGCAATGAAGCTGATGGTGACAAAGGAGATATCCTCAGCTAATAACTAGAAAGTAGCTTTCTGAGACACTTCTTTGTGACATGTGAATTCATCTCACCGAGTTACAACTTTGCCTTCATGAAGCAGTTTGCTAATACTGATGTCGTGGAATCTGCAAAGCGATATTTGGGAGCTCATTGAGAGCTATGGAGAAAAAGGAAATATCCTCTGCAAAAATCCGGAATGAAGCTTTCTGAGAAACTGCTTTGTGATGTGTGAATTCTCTTCAAAGTGTTACACCACTGTTTTATGGAAGAGTCTGCTAGCACTGACTTTGTGGAAGCTCAGAAATGATGTCTTGGATATCGTTGAATCCCATCGTGAATAATGAAATATCTTCAGACGAATCTGTAGAGAAGCATTCTAAGAAACTTCTTTTTTGTGGGTGAGTTCAGCTAACAGTGTGAGATGATTGTTTTCATTCAGGAGCTTGCTAAGAGTGTTTTCACAGAAACTGCAATAAGACACACGGTGGCGCTCTGAGACCACAAATAACCTCAGCTCAAACAAGAAAGAAGCTTTCTGAGAAAATCTCTGGGATGTGTGAATTCAACTCACTGAGTTACTCCTGTGTTTCATGGAGCCGTTGGCTAGCCCTGTTTTTGTGGAATCTGAGAACTGATATTTCGGATCATTTTGAATACTATAGGTCTGAAAGAAATATCCTCCGTTTAAAATGAGAAAGAAGCTTTCTGAGAAACTTCAATGTGATCTGTGAATTCATCTCACAGTGTTACACCTATCTCCTCATGAAGCCATTCGCTAAGACTGTTCTCGTGGAATTTGCAAAGTGATATTTCGGAGCCAGTAAGGGTTATGGTGAAAAAGGAAATCTCTTCAGATTACAACTGGAAGGAAGCATTCTGAGAAACTGCATTGTGACTTGTGAATACAACTCACGGAGTTACACTTTCCTTTTCATTGATTCGTTTGCTAACACTCTTTTCTTGAAATCTGCATTGGGATATTTCTTAGTGAAATGAAGCTGATGGAGGCAAAGGAAATATTCTCTAATAAAAACTAGAAAGTCGCTTTCTGAGAAACTTCTTTGTGATATGTGAATTCATCTCACCAAGTTACAACTTTGTCTTCATGAAGCTTTTGCTAACACTGTTGTCTTTGAATCTGCAAAGTGATATTTGGGAGCGCATGGAGGCCCATGGTGAAAATGGAAATATCCTCAGATAAAATCTAGAAAGAAGCTTTCTGAGAAATTGCTTTGTGATTTGTGAATTCATCACAAAAACATTCACCTTTCTCTTCTTGTAGCAGTTTGCTAAGAGTGTTTTCATGGAATCTGCAAAGTGATATTTGGGAGCGCATTGCGGCCTATGGTGAAAATCGAAATATCCTCTGATAATACCTAGAAAGAAGCTGTCTCAGAAGTTGCTTTCTTATCTGTGAATACATAACACAGAGATTCACTTTTACCTTCTTGCAGCAGATTCCTAACACTGTTGTCGTGGATCCTGCCAAGTGATATTTGGGAGCTCATTGAGGGCTGTGGTGAAAAAGGATGTATCCTCAGGTAAAAACTGGAAAGAAGCATTCTGAGAAACTGCCTTGTGACATGTGGATGCAACTCACAGAGTTACACTTTCCTTTTCATTAATCCGTTGCTAAGACTCTTGTCTTTAAATCTTCATTGGGATATCTCTTAGTGCAATGAAGCTGACGGTGACAAAGGAAATATCCTCAGATAAAAACTAGAAAGTAGCTTTCTGAGAAACTTCTTTGTGACACGTGAATTCATCTCACTGAGTTACAACTTTGTCTTCACGAATCAGTTTGCTAATGCTGTTGTCGTGGAGTCTGCAAAGTGATATTTGGGAGTTCAATGAGGTCTATGGTGAAAAAGGAAATATCCTCAGATTAAAACTGGAAGGAAGCGTTTTGAGAAACTGCGCTATGATGTGTGAATGCAACTCACAGAGTTACACTTTTCTCTTCAGAGATCAGTTTGCTAACACAGTTTTCTTGAAATCTGCAACTGGATACTTCTGAGCGCAATGAGGCTTATGGTGACAAAGGAAATATCCTTAGACAAAAACTACAAAATCTTTGTTAGAAACTTCTTTGTTTTGTGTCAATTCATCTCACAGAGTCACACTTACGTTTCGTGGAGCAGTCAATTAACACTGTCTTTGAGGAACCTGAGAAGTGCTACCTTGGATTGCATTGAGGCCTACGCTGTTACAGGAAATATCCTCAATTAAAAAAGTGAAAGAAGCTTTATGACAAACTTCTTTGTGATATGTGAATTCATCTCACAGAGTAACAACTTAGTCTTCCTGAAGCAGTTTGGTAAGAGTGTTTTCGCAGAGTCTGCAAAGTGATATTTGGGAGCGCATTGAGGCCTATGGTGAAAACGGAAATATCCTCAGATAATAACTAGAAAGAAGCTTTCTCAGAAGTTGCTTTCTGATGTGTTAATTCATAACACAGAGATTCACTTTTCTCTTCATGAAGCAGGTTCCCAACACTGTTGTCGTGGATTCTGCCAAGTGATAATTGGGAGCTAACTGAGGGCTGTGGTGAAAAAGAAAATATCCTCAGATTAAAACTGGAAGGAAGCGTTGTGAGAAACTGCATTGTGACCTGTGAATACAACTCACAGAGTTACACTTTCCTATTCATTGATCCATTTGCTAACCCTCTTTTCTTGAAATCTGCATTGGGATATTTCTTAGCGCAAGTGGACAGAGACAAAGGAAATATCCTCACATAAAAATTAGAAAGTGCTTTCTGAGAAACTTCTTTGTGATACATGAATTCATCTCACCGAGTTACAACTTTGTCTTCACGAAGCAGTTTGCTAACACTGTTGTCGTGGAATTTGCAAAGTGAATTTGGGAGCGCATGGAGGCCCATGGAGAAAACGGAAATATCCTCAGATAAAATCTAGAAAGAAGCTTTCTGAGAAATTGCTTTGTGATTTGTGAATTCATCACAAAGACATTCACCTTTCCCTTCTTGTAACAGTTTGCTAAAAGTGTTTTCGTGGAATCTGCAAAGTGATATTTGGGAGTGCATTGAGACCTATGGTGAAACGGAAATATCCTCAGATAATAACTAGAAAGAAGCTTTCTCACAAGTTGCTTTCTGATGTGTGAATTCATAACACAGAGATTCACTTTTCCCTTCTTACAGCATGTTCCTAACACTGTTGTTGTCGATTCTGCCAAGTGATATTTCAGAGCTCATTGAGGGCTGTGGTGAAAAAGGAAATATCCTCAGATAAAAACTGGAAAGAAGCGTTCTGAGAAACTTCTTTTTGACATGTGAATTCATCTCACTGAGTTACAAGTTTGTCTTCACGAAGCAGTTTGCTAACACTGTTGTCATGGAATCTGCAAAGTGATATTTGGGAACTCATTGAGGGCTACGGTGAAAAAGGAAATATCCTCCGAGAAAAACTGGAATGAAGCTGTCTGAGAAAGTGCTGTGTAATGTGTGAATTCATTTCAAAGTGTTACACCACTGTTTCATGGAGGAGTCTGCTAGCACTGACTTTGTGGAAGCTCAGAAGTGATGTCTTTGATATCATTGAATCCCATGGTGACTAATGAAATATCTTCAGACAAATCTGCAGAGAATCCTTCTCAGAAACTTCTTTGTTGTGGGTGAATTCAGCTCACA
This sequence comes from Trachypithecus francoisi, assembly GCF_009764315.1. NCBI lineage: Eukaryota > Metazoa > Chordata > Mammalia > Primates > Cercopithecidae > Trachypithecus > Trachypithecus francoisi. Next base: position 47,154 of record NW_022680864.1, read on the forward strand.
GTGTGAGATGATTGTTTTCATTCAGAAGCTTACTAACAGTGTTTTTGCAGAAACTGCAAGAAGACACACGGTGGCACTCTGAGACCACAAATAACCTCAGCTAAAACAAGAAAGTAGCTTTCTGAGAAACTGCTCTGTGATGTGTGAATTCAACTCACTGAGTTACTCCTATATTTCGTGAAGCCATTGGCTAGCCCTGTTTCTGTGGAGTCTGAGAACAGATATTTAAGATCCCTTTGAAGAGTATAGGGCCAAAGGAAATATCCTACTTTAAAAATGAGAAAGGAACTTTCTGAGAAACTTTAATGTGATCTGTGAATGCATCTCACAGAGTTACATCTTTCTCCTCATGACGCCTTTCGCTAAAACTGTTCCCATGGAATTTGCAAACTGACATTTGGGAGCCCAGTGAGGGTTATGGTGAAAAAGGTAATCTCCTCAGATAAAAACTGGAAGGAAGCGTTCTGAGAAACTTCATTGTGACATGTGAATGCAACTCACAGAATTACACTTTCCTTTTCATTGATCCGTTTTGCTAACACTCTTTTCTTGAAAACTGCATTGGGATATTTCTTAGCGCAATGAAGCTGATGGAGACTAAGGAAATATCCTCAAATAAAAACTAGAAATAGCTTTCTGAGAAACTTCTTTGTGGTATGTGAATTCATCTCACCAAGTTACAACTTTGTCTTCATGAAGCAGTTTGCTAACACTGTTGTCGTGGAATCTGCAAAGTGATAATGGGGAGAGCTTTGAGGAATACGGTAAAAATGGAAATATCCTCAAATAAAAACTAGAAAGTAGATTTCTGAGAAACTTCTTTGTGATGTGTGAATTCATCTCACAGAGTTACAGTTACGTTTCATGGCACAGTCGATTAACACTGCCTTTGAGGAACCTGAGAAGAGCTTGTTTGGATTGCATTGAGGCCTACACTGTTACAGAAAATATCCTAAATTAAAAACGTGAAAGAAGCTTTGTGAGATATTTCTTTGTGATATGGGCATTCATCTCAGCAAGTTACAACTATGTCTTCACGAAGCAGTTTGCTAACACCATTGTCGTGGAATCTACAAAGTGATATTTGAGAGTGCATCGAGGCCCATTGTGAAAACAGAAATATCCTCAGATAAAAACTAGAAAGAAGCTTTCTGAGAAATTGGTTTCTGATGTATGACTTCCTCACAAAGAGATTGACATTTCCCTTCTTGTAGCAGTGTGCTAAAACTGTTTTCATGGATTCTGCAAAGTTATATTTGGGAGCTCATTGAGGTGTATGGTGAAAAAGGAAATATCCTCGAGAAAAACCAGAATGAAGCTTTCTGAGAAACTGTTGTGATGTGTGAATTCAACTCACTGAGTTACTCCTGTATTTCATGGAGCCATTGACCAGCCCTGTTTTTGTGGAATCTCAGGACTGATATTTCGAATCCCTTTGAAGAGTACAGGGAAAGGAAATATACTGAAATAAAAGCTAGAAAGAATATTTCTGAGAAATTGTTTACTGATTCCGGAATTTCTTTTGGAGAAAAAGCTACCAAGAGACATTCGGGAGTATAGGGATGGCTCATTTGGAAATGCTCTTTAGAATATGCTGAAAAAGAAATAACCTCAGAGGGAAACCAGAAGGAAACTTGCTGTGAAACTGCTCTGTGTCACAAGAATTCCGCTCACACAGATAAGCTTCTCTTCTCATTGAGCAGTATCACAATAAGGTTTTTGTTTACTCTGCGAAGTGCTATTCAGCAGCGTTTTGAGGCTTACGGTGAGAAAGGAAACGTCTTCACATAGAAATCGGAGAGAAGGTTTCTGAGGAGCTGCTTTGTGACGTGTGCAAGAAACCTGCAGACAAACTTTCTGAGCAACTGCTTTGCGATGTGTGTATTCATCTCATAGAGTTAAACCATTCTTTGGATTGAGCAGTTTGAAATCACTGTTTCTGTGGGATATGAGAAAGGACATTTGGAAACGCTCTTTAGAATATCCTGAAAAGAAAAATAACCTCAGAGAGAAACCAGAAGGAAGCTTTCTGTGAAACTGCTTGTGTCACGTGTATTCCACTCACACAGTTAAGCTTCTCTTTTCATTGCGCTGTATCATAACACTGTTTTCATTTGGTCTGTGAAGGGATATTCTGGAGGGCTTTGAGGCTTATGGTGAGAAAGGAAACGTCTTCAGATAGAGACTGGAGAGGAGCTTTCTGAGGAGCTGCTTTGTGACGTGTGCATTCCACTCACAGATATATACCTTTCTTCACCTAGAGGATTCCGGAAGACCTTTTGGAGAAAAAGCTACAAAGAGATATTCGGGAGTATAGTGATGACTATGGTGAAAAAGGAAATATCCTCAGACAAACACTGGAAAGAAGATTTCTGTGAAACTGCTTTGTGTTAGATATATTTATTCATCTCGCATAGTTAAAACTTTAATTATATTACGCAGTTTGGAAACTCTGTCATGCACAGATCCACGAAGGGACGTTCAGGAGCACATTCAGGCCTACGGTGAAAGAGGAGATATCTTCAGATAAAAACTGCACAAAAGCTTTCTGAGAAACTACTGTGTGATGTATGCATTCCACTCACGGAGTTACACCTCTTTTCTCACAAGGCCATGTTCCAACATTGTTCCTGTGAACCCGAAAAAGTGATATTTCGGAACGCATTGAGGACTATGGTGAAGAGTGAAATATACTGAAATAAAATCGAGGAAGAAGCGTTCCAGGAATCTACTCTTTAATATGTGCATTCACTTCACAGAGTTAATGCTTACTCTATGTTACCCAGGTTTCAAAACTCTGTCTTTGAAGAATCTGGGAAGAGATATTTAGTGACGCCCGGTGGCTTGTGGTGAGTGAGGAAACGTCTTCTGATGAAACCTGCAGAGAAACGTTCTGAGCAACTGCTTGTGATGTGTGTATTCGTCTCTTGGAGTTAAACCATTCTTTGGATTGAGCAGCTTGAAATCACTGTTTTTGTAGAATCTGAGGAAGGACATTTGGGAACGATCCTGAGAATATGGAGAAAGAAATATCCTCAGGTAAAATCCAGAAGGAAGCTGATTTGTTTTTCTAAGACCACCAGAGAGAGCACAAAAGAACCAGCGAGTAGGCAAGTCTAAAACAAAACTGCAAATTTATTCATTGGTCATCTAGCTTCAGGGAAGAAGGTGTGCAAGGTGAGGTCTCTCGGCCTCCGGCAAAGGAGGCCGAGAGAGTCACCCGGTAGAGCTCTCAGGTGGAGTTCCTGATGCCGTCCCAACAAGAATGGGGGCTGAGGAAGCCCGCACCGCGCGTCTGCCAGGAGCGGAGTTTGTAGGAGTGAAAGGGCAGTAGGTGGGGCACGGACGTGTCAGGGACGGGGATGGGTTCCACAGTTGCCACCAGATAAATCTTGGTCTCTTTGGATTGACATCAGCTGGCGCATGCCTGATTGTTCTGCACCTTCCTGGGCACCAGCTACATTTTTGAGCACAAGGGAAAAGTTGATGATGAAGAACCCGGAAGTACGCCATCTTGCCTCCATTCGTACAAACAGAAGCTGTCTGTGAAACTGTTCTGTGTCGTCTAAATTCCTCTCACTCAGTTAAGCATATCTTTTCATTTAGCAGTTTTCTAACCCTGTGTATGTTTAGCGTGTGAATGGATATTCGGAAGCACTTTGAGGCTTACGGTGAAAAAGGAAATATCCTCAGACCGAAACTGGAGAGAAGCTTTCTGAGGAACTGCTTTGTGACGTGTGCATTCCACTCAAAGTGTTATACCTCTCTTCTCATACAGCGTTGGGGAAACCCTTTTTGAAAAACAGGTACCAAGTGATATTCGGGAGCATGTTGATGCCGATGGTGAAAAGGGAAATAGCCTCAGACAAAAACTGGAAAGAAGCTTTCTAGGAAACCACTCTGTGATATGTGTAATCATCTCACATAGATAAAGCTTTCTTTACATTACGCAGCTGGGAAACTGTCATGGACGGATCCACGAAGGGACCTTCGGGAGCACATTCAGGACTATGATGAAAAAGGAAATATCTTCAGATAAATACTGGAAAGAAGCTTTCTGTGAATCTGCTTTTGTCTATGTTTATTCATCTCACATAGATGAAGCTTTCTTAACACTACGCCGCTTGGAAACTCCCTCCTGTATGGATCCACATAGGGATATTTGGTACCACATTGAGGCCTATAGTGAAATAGTAAATATAGTCAGATAAAACCTGGAGAGAAGCCTTCTCAGAAACTGCTTGGTGATGTGTGCATTCCACTCAGGGAGTTGTAACTTTCTTCTCATAAGGCACAGTTTGAACACTGTTCCTGTAAAACCAAAAGGGTGATATTCAGAGCAAATTGAAGACTATGGCAAAAAGTGAAATATCATCCAATAAAAAACAGAAAGAAGCACTCGAAGAAACTGCTCTCTGACATGTCCATTCTTTTCACAGCGTTAAACCTTACTCTATATTTCTCAGTTTGAAAGGTGGTGTGTGAGAGTTCTGTGAAGGGATAGTAAGTGGCAACCAAGGGCTGTGTGATGCAAGGAAATGTCTTCCATCAAAAATTGGAGAGAAGCTTTCTGTGCAACTCTTTTGTGATATTTGTATTCATCTCATAGAGTTACATTATTTTTTGCATTGAGCAGTTTGAAATCACTGTTTAACTGGAATCTGAGAAAGGATATTTGGAAATGCTCTTTAGAATATCCTGAAAAAGAAATAACCTCAGAGAGAAACCAGAAGGAAGCTTTCTGTGAAACTGCTCTGTGTCACGTGAATTCCACTCACACAGTAAAGCTTCTCTTTTCATTGAGCTGTATAATAACACTGTTTTTGTTTAGTCTGTGAAGGGATATTCTGGATTTCTTTGAGGCTTACGGTGAGAAAGGAAACGTCTTCAGATAGAAACTGGAGAGAAGCTTTCTGAGGAGCTGCTTTGTGACGTGTGCATTCCACCCACTGAAATATACTTTTCTTCTCCTAGAGGATTCCAGAATCCCTTTTGGAGAAAAAGCTACCAAGAAATATTTGGGAGTATAGTGACGAGTATGTTGAAACAGGAAATATAATCAGAAAAAAACTGGAAAGAAGATTTCTGTGAAACTGCTTTGTGTTACACATATTTATTCATCTCTCATAGTTAAAACTCTAATTATATTACGCAGTTTGGAAACTCTGTCATGCACACATCCAGAAAGGGACCTTCGGGAGCACATTCAGGCCTACAGTGAAAGAGGAGATATCTTCAGATAAAAACTGGATAGAAGCTTTCTGAGAAACAACTTTGTGATGTATGCATTCCACTCAGGGAGTTATACCTCTTTTCTCACAAGGCAGTGTTTGAACACTGTTCCTGTCAAACCAAAAAAGTGATATCTTGGAACGCATTGAGGATTATGGTGAATAGTGAAATATACTGAAAGAAAATCGAGGAAGAAGGGTTCCAAGAATCTACTCTCTGATAAGTGCATTCACTTCACAGAGTTAATGCTTACTCTATGTTGCCCAGTTTCGAAACTCTGTCTTTGACAAATCTGTGAATTGATATTTAGCGATGTCCAGAGGCTTGTGGTGAGCAAGGAAACGTCTTCTGATGAAACCTGCAGAGAAAAATTCTGAGCAACTGCTGTGTGATGTGTGCATTCGTCTCCTAGAGTTAAACCATTCTTTGGATTAAGCAGCTTGAAATGACTGTTTTTGTGGAATCTGAGCAAGGACATTTGGGAACGATCCTTAGAATATGGAGAAAGAAATATCCTCAGTTATAATCCAGAAGGAAGCTTTCTGTGAAACTGCTCTGTGTCACCTTAATTCCTCTCACTCAGATAAGCCTCCCTTTTCATTGAGAAGTTTTCTAGGCCTGTGTATGTTTAGCTTGTGATGGGATACTCGGGAGCACTTTGAGGCTAAAGGTAAAAAAGGAAATATGTTCAGACTGAAACTGGAGAGAAGTTTTCGAGAAACTGCTTTGTGACGTGTGCATTCTAGTCACAGTGTTATACCCATCTTCTCATACAGCATCGGGGAAATCCTTTTGGAGAAACAGGTACCAAGTGATATTCAGCAGCATGTTGATGCTGATGGTGAAAATGGAAATAGCCTCAGACAAAAACCGGAAAGAAGCTTTCTAGGATACTACTCTGTGATATGTGCAATCATCTCACATGGATAAATCTTTCTTTACATTAGGCAGCTTGGAAACTGTCATGGACGGATCCACGAAGAGATCTTCGGGAGCACATTCTGGACTATGGTGAAAAAGGGAATATCTTCAGATAAAAACTGGAAAGAAGCTTTCTGTGAATCTGCTTTTTGCTATGTTTATTCATCTCACATAGATGAAGCTTTCTTTACGTTATGCAGCTTGGATACACCCTCGTGGTTTGATCTGAGAAGGGATATATGGGATCATATTCAGGCCTATGGTGAAATAGGAAATACAGTCAGCTAAAAACTGGAGAGAAGCTTTCTGAGAAACTGCTTGGTGATGGGTGCATTCCACTCAGGGAGTTATAACTTTCTTCTCATAAGACACGGTTTGAACACTGTTCCCATAAAACCAAAAGAGTGATAATCGGAGCACATTGAAGACTAGCGCAAAATTGAAATGTCGTCAATTAAAAAACAGAAAGAAGCACACAAAGAAACTACTCTCTGACATGTCCTTTCTTTTTACAGGGTTAAAGCTTACTCTACATTTCCCAGTTTGAAAGTTGGTCTTTGAGTGTTCTGCAAAGGGATAGTAAGTGGCAACAGGAGGTCTGTGTGAGGCAAGAAAATGTCTTCCACGGAAAATCGGAGAGGAGCTTTCTGCCCAACTCTTTTGTGAAGTTTGTATTCATCTCATAGCGTTAAATCATCCTTTGGATTGAGCAGTTTGAAATCATTGTCTCTTTAGAATCTTAGAAAGGACACTTGGAAACGCTCCTTAGAATATCCCAAAAAACAAATAACCTCAGAGAGAAACCAGAAGGAAGCTTTCTGTGAAACTGTGAAACTGCTCTGCATCACGTGAATTCCACTCACACAGTGAAGCTTCTCTTTTCATTGAGCTGTATCATAACACTGTTTTTGTTTAGTCTGCGAAGGGATATTCTGGATTTCTTTGAGGCTTACGGTGAGAAAGGAAACGTCTTCAGATAGAAACTGGAAAGAAGCATTCTGAGGAGCTGCTTTGTGACTTGTGCATTCCACTCACAGAAATATACCTTTCTTCTCCTAGAGGATTCCAGAATCCCTTTTGGAGAAAAAGCTACAAAGAGATATTCGGGAGTATAGTGACAAATATGGTGATAAAGGAAATATCCTCACACAAAAACTGGAAAGAAGATTTCTGTCAAACTGTTTTGTGTTAGATATATTTATTCATCTCACATAGTTAAAACTTTAATTATATTACCCAGTTTGGAAACTTTGTAATGCATAGATCTGAGAAGGGACATTCGGGAGCACATTCAGGCCTATGGTGAAAGAGGAGATATCTTCAGATAAAAACTGGATAGAAGCTTTCTGAGAAACTTCTTTGTGATGTATGCATTCCACTCAGGGAGTTTTACCTCTTTTCTCACAAGGCAGTGTTTGTACACTGTTTCTGTGAAACCGGAAATGTGATATATTGGAAAGCATTGAGGACTATGGCAAATAGTGAAATATACTGAAATAAAATAGAGAAAGAAGCATTCCAGGAATCTGCTCTCTGATATGTGCATTCACTTCACAGAGTTAATGCTTACTCTATGTTGCCCAGTTTCGAAACTTTGTCTTTGAAGAATCGGGGAAGGGATATTTTGTAATGCCTGGAGGCTTGTGGTGTGCGAGGAATCATTTTCCAATGAAACCTGCAGAAAACCGTTCTGACCAACTGCTTTGCAATGTGTGTATTCGTCTCCTAGAGTTAAACCATTCTTTGGATTGAGTAGCTTGAAATCACTGTTTTTGTGGAATCTGAGGAAGGACATCCTTAGAATAAGGAGAAATAAATATCCTCAGGTAAAATCCAGAAAGAAGCTTTTTGTGAAACTGCTCTGTGTCATCTTAATTCCACTCACTAAGATAAGCCTCTCCTTTCATTGAGCAGTTTTCTAGCCCTGTGTATGTTTAGCATGTGATGGGATATTCGGGAGCACTTTGAGGCTAATGGCGAAAAAGGAAATATGTTCAGACTGAAACTGGAGAGAAGCATTCTGAGGAATTGCTTTGTGACGTGTGCATTCCAGTCACAGAGTTATACCTCTCTTTTCATACAGCATCGGGTAAACCCTTTTGGAGAAACAGGTACCAAGTGATATTCGAGAGCATGTTGATGCTGATGATGAAAAGGGAAAGAGCCTCAGACAAAAACTGGAAGGAAGCTTTGTAGGAAACTACTCTGTGATATGTGTAATCATCTCACACAGATAAAGATTTCTTTACATTACGCAGCTTGGAAACTGTCATGGACAGATCCACAAAGGGACCTTCGGGAGCACATTCTGGACTATGGTGAAAAAGGAAATATCTTCAGATAAAAAATGGAAAGAAGCTTTCTGTGAATCTGCTTCTTGCTATGTTTATTCATCTCACATAGATGAAGCTTTCTTTACACTACGCCACTTGGAAACTCCCTTGTGGATGGATCTGCGAATGGATATTTGGGATCACCTTCAGGCCTATGGTGAAAGAGGAAATATAGTCAGATAAAAACTGTAGAGAAGCTTTCTGAGAAACTGCTTGGTGATGTGTGCATTCCACTCAGGGAGTTATAACTTTCTTCTCATAAGTCACAGTTTGAACGCTGTTCCTGTAAAACCAAAAGAGTGATATTCGGATCCCATTGAAGACAATGGCAAAAAGTGAAATGTCGTCCAATAAAAAACAGAAAGAAGCACTTGAAGACACTGCTCCCTGACATGTTCATACTTCTCACAGGGTTAAGGGATAGTAAATGGCAACTGGAGGCCTGTGTGAGGCAACAAAATGTCTTCCATCAAAAATTGGAGAGAAGCTTACTGCGCAACGCTTTTGGAATGTTTCGGTTCATCTCATAGAGTTAAATCATTCTTTGGATTTAACAGTTTGAAATCACTGTTTCTGTGGAATCCGAGGAAGGACATTTGGAAACGCTCTTTAGAATATCCTGAAAAAGAAATAACCTCAAATAGAAACAATAAGGAATCTTTCTGTGAATTCCGCTCACACAGTTAAGCTTCTCTTTTCATTGAGCTGAATCATAACACTGTTATTGTTTATTCTGCAAAGGGATATTCTGGAGGGCTATGAGGCTTATGGTGAGAAAGGAAACGTCTTCAGATAGCAACTGGAGAGAAGGTTTCTGAAGAGCTGCTTTGTGATGTGTGCTTTTCACTTACAGAAATATACCTTTCTTCTCCTAGAGGATTCCAGAATCTCTTCTGGAGAAAAAGCTACAAAACAGATATTCGGGAGTATAGGAAAGGCTATGGTGAAAAAGGAAATATCCTTAGACAAAAACTGGAAAGATTTCTGTGAAACTGCTTTGTGTTAGATATATTTATTCATCTCGCATAATTAAAACTTTAATTATATTACGCAGTTTGGAAACTCCGTCATGCACACATCCAGAAAGGGACCTTCGGGAGCACATTCAGGCCTATGGTGAAAGAAGAGATATCTTGGCTGGGCGCGGTGGCTCAAGCCTGTAATCCCAGCACTTTGGGAGGCCGAGACGGGCGGATCACGAGGTCAGGAGTTTGAGACCATCCTGGCTAACACGGTGAAACCCCGTCTCTACTGAAAAATACAAAAAGCTAGCCGGGCGAGGTGGCTGGCGCCTGTAGTCCCAGCTACTTGGGAGGCTGAGGCAGGAGAATGGCATAAACCCGGGAGGCGGAGCTTGCAGTGAGCTGAGATCCGGCCACTGCACTCCAGCCCGGGCAACAGAGCAAGACTCCGTCTCAAAAAAAAAAAAAAAAAAAAAAAGAAGAGATATCTTCAGTTGAAAACTGGATAGAAGCTTTCTGAGAAACTACATTGTGATGTATGCATTCCACTCAGGGAGTTATACCTCTTTTCTCACAAGGCAGTGTTTGAACACTGTTCCTGTGAAAACGAAAAAGAGATATTTCGGACTGCATTGAGATGTATGGCGAATAGTGAAATATACTGAAAGAAAATCGAGGAAGAATGGTTCCAACAATATGCTCTCAGATATGTGCATTCATTTCACAGAGTGAATACTTACTCTATGTTGCCCAGTTTCAAAACTCTATCTTTGAAGAATCGGGGAAGGGATATTTAGTGACACCCGGAGGCTTGTGGTGACCAAGGAAACGCCTTCCGGTGAAACCTGCAGAGAAACGTTCGGAGCAACTGCTTTGCGATGTGTGTATTCATCTCATTGAGTTAGGTCATTCTTTGGATCGAGCAGCTTGAAATCAGTTTTTGTGGAAACTGAGGAAGGACATTTGGAAACGATCCTTAGAATATGGAGAAAGAAATATCCTCAGGTAAAATCCAGAAGGAAGCTTTCTGTGAAACTGCTCTCTGTCGTCTTAATTCCTCTCACTCTGATAAGCCTCTCCTTTCATTGAGTGGTTTTCTAGTCCTGTGGATGTTTAGCGTATGATGGGATATTCGGGAGCACTTTGAGGCTAATGGTGAAAGAGGAAATATGTGCAGACTGAAAATGGAGAGAGGCTTACCGAGGAACTGCTTTGTGACGTCTGCATTCCAGTCACAGTGTTATACCTCTCTTCTAATACAGTGTCGGGGAAACCCTTTTGAAGAAACAGGTACCAAGTGATATTCGGGAGCATGTTGGTGCCAATGGTGAAAAGGGAAATAGCCTCAGACAAAAACTGGAAAGAAGCTTTCAACGAAACTACTCTGTGATATCTGTAATCGTCCCACATAGATAAAGCTTTCTTTGCATTACGCAACTTGGAAACTGTCATGGACGGATCCATGAAGGCACCTTCGGGAGCACATTCTGGACTATGGTGAGAAAGGAAATATCTTCAGATAAAAACTGGAAAGAAGCTTTCTGTGAATCTGCTTTTTGCTATGTTTATTCATCTCACATAGATGAAGATTTATTTACATTACACAGCTTGGAAGCTCCCTTGTGGATGGATCCGTGAAGGGATATTTTGGATCACTTTCGGGCCTATGGTGAAAGAGGAAATATAGTCTGGTAAAGAGTGGAGAGAAGCTTTCTGAGAAACTGATTGGTGATCTGTGCATTCCACTCAGGGAGTTATAACTTTCTTCACATAAACCACATTTTGAACACTGTCCCTGTAAAACCAAAAGAGTGATATTCAGAGCACATTGAAGACTATGGCAAAAAGTGAAATGTCGTCCAATAAAAAACAGAAAGAAGCACTCGATGAAACGGCTCTCTGACATGTCCATTCTTTTCACAGGGTTAAAGCTTACTCTGCATTTCTCAGTTTGAAAGTTGGTCTTTGAGGGTTCTGCGAAGGGATAAAAAGTGGCGACCAGAGGCCTGTGTGAGGCAAGGAAAGGTCTTAAATCGGAAATCGGAGAGAAGCTTTCTGCGCAACTCTTTTTTGATGTTTGTATTAATCTCATAGGATTAAATCGTTATTTGGATTGAGCAGTTTGAAATCATTGTTTCTGTGGAATCTGAGAAAGGACATTTGGAAATGCTCTTCAGAATATCCTGAAAACGAAATAACCACAGATAGAAGCCAGAAGGAAGCTTTCTTTGAACCTGCTCTGTGTCACGTGAATTCCGCTCACACAGTTAAGCTTCTCTTTTCATTGAGCTGTATCATAACACTGTTTTTGTTTAGTCTGCGAAGGGATATTCTAGAGGGCTTTGAGGCTTATGGTGAGAAATGAAACGTCTTCAGATAGAAACTGGAGATAAGCTTTCTGAGGAGCTGCTTTGTGACGTGGGCATTCCACTCACAGAAACATACCTTTCTTCTCCTAGATGATTCCAGAATCCCTTTTGGAGAAGAAGTTACCAAGAGATATTCAGGAGTATAGCGATGACTACGGTCAAAAAGGAAATACCCTCAGACAAATACTGGAAAGCAGATTTGTGTGAAGCTGCTTTGTGTTAGACATATTTATTCGTCTCGCATAGGTAAAACTTTAATTATATTACACAGTTTGGAAACTCCGTCATGCACAGATCCACGAAGGGACATTCGGGACCACATTCAGGCCTACAGTGAAAGAGGAGATATCTTCAGATAAAAACTGGATAGAAGCTTTCTGAGAAACTACTTGTGATGTATGCATTCCACTCAGGGAGTTAGACCTCTTTTCTCACAAGACAGTGTTTGAACACTGTTCCTGTGAAACTGAAAAAGTGATATTTCGGAACGCCTTGAAAACTATGGCAAGTAGTGAAATATACTCAAATAAAATCGAGGAAGAAACGTTCCAAGAATCTGCTCTCTGATAAGTGCATTCACTTCACAGAGTTAATGCTTGCTCTATGTTGTCCAATTTCGAAACTCTGCCTTTGAAGAATCTGTGAAGGGATATTTAGTGACACCCGGAGGCTTGTGGTGAGCGAGAAAACGTCTTCCAATGAAACCTGCAGAGAAACGTTCTGAGCAACTGCTTTGCTATGTGTGTATTAGTCTCATAGAGTTAAATCATTCTTTGAATTGAGCAGCTTGAAATCACTGTTTTTGTGGAATCTGAAGAAGGACATTTGGGAACGATCCTTAGAATATTGAGAAAGAAATATCCTCTGGTAAAATCCAGAAGGAAGCTTTCTGTGAAACTGCTCTGTGTCGTCTTAGTTCTTTTCACTCAGATAAGCTTCTCTGTTCATTGAGCAGTTTCTTAGCCCTGTGTATGTTTAGCATTTGATGGGATATTCGGGAGCACTTTGAGGCTAACGGTGAAAAAGGAAATATGTTCAGAAGAAAACTGGAGAGAAGCATTCTCAGGAACTGCTTTGTGACGTGTGCCTTGCAGTCACAGTGCTATACCTCTCTTCTCATACAGCATCGGGGAAAACATTTTGGAGAAACAGGTACCAAGTGATATTCGGGAGCATGTTGATACCGATGGTGTAAAGGGAAATAGCCTCAGAAAAAAAACTGGAAAGAAAATTTCTAGGAAACTACTCTGTGACATTTGTAATCATCTCACATAGATAAAGCCTTCTTTACATTACACAACTTGGAAACTGTAATGGACGGATCCACAAAGGGACTTTTGGGAGCACATTCTGGACTGTGCTGAAAAAGAAAATATCTTCAGATTAAAACTGGAAAGAAGCTTTCTGTGAATCTGCTTTTTGCTATGTTTATTCATCTCACATAGATGAAGCTTTCTATACATTACACACCTTGGAAGCTCCCTCGTGGATGTATCCAAGAAGGGATATTTGGGATCACATTCGGGCTATGGTGAAATAGGAAATATAGTCAGATAAAAACTGTAGAGAAGCTTTCTGAGAAACTGCTTGGTGATGTGCGCATTCCACTCAGGGAGTTATAACTTTCTTCTCATAAGGCACAGTTTGAACACTTCTTGTAAAACCAAAAGAGTGATATTCGGAGCACATTGAAGACTATGGCAGAAAGTGAAATATCTTCCAAAAAAAAAAAAAAGAAGGAAGCACTCGAAGACACTGCTCCCTGACATGTCCATACTTCTCACAGGGTTAAAGCTCACTCTACATTTCCCAGTGTGAAAGTCGGTCTTTGAGGGTTCTGCAAAGGGATAGTAAGTGGCGACCAGAGGCCTGTGTGAGGCAATGCAATGTCTTCCATCGAAAATTGGAGAGAAACTTTCTACACAACTATTTTGTGATGTTTGTATTCATCTCATAGAGTTAAATCATTCTTTGGATTGAGCAGTTTGAAATCACTGTTTCTGTGGAATCTGAGAAAGGACATTTGGAAACACTCTTTAGAACATCCTGAACAAGAAATAACCTCAGAGAGAAACCAGAAGGAAGCTTTCTGTGAAAATGCTCTGTGTCACGTGAATTCCACTCACACAGTTAAGCTTCTCTTTTCATTGAGCTGTATCATAACACTGTTATTGTTTATTCTGCAAAGGGATATTCTGGAGGGCTTTGAGGCTCATGATGAGAAAGGAAACGTCTTCAGATAAAAACTGGAGAGAAGCTTTCTGAGGAGCTACTTTGTGACGTGTGCATTCCTCTCATGGAAATATACTTTTCTTTTCCTAGAGGATTCCGGAATCCCTTTTGGAGGAAAAGATACCAAGAGATATTCGGGGGTCGACTAATGTGAGAAAGGAAATATCCCCAGACAAAAACTGGAAAGAAGTTTTGTGTGAAACTGCTTTGTGTTAGAAATATTTATTCGTATCTCATAGTAAAAACTTTAATTATATTATGCAATATGGAAACTCCTTCGTGCACAGATCCATGAAGGGATATTTGGGAGCACATTCAGGCCTAGAGTGAAAGAGCAGATATCTTCAGATAAAAACTGGATGGAAGCTTTCTGAGAAACTATTTTGTGATGCTGCATTCCACTCAGGGAGTTATACCTCTTATCTCAGAAGGCAGTGTTTCAACACTGCTCCTGTGAAACCGAAAAAGTGATATTTCGGAATGCATGGAGGACTATGGCAAATAGTGAAATATACTGAAATAAAGTCGAGTAAGAAGCATTCCAAGAATCTGCTCTCTGATATGTGCATTCACTTCACAGAGTTAATGCGTACTCTATGTTGCCCAGTTTCGAAGTTCTGTCTTTGAAGAATCTGGGAAGTGATATTTAGTGACGCCCGGAGGCTTGTGGTGAGCGAGGAGTCGTCTTCCGATGAAAGCTGCAGAGAAACGTTCTGAGCAATTGCTTTACGATGTGTGTATTCATCTCCTAGAGTTAAACAATTCTTTGGATTGAGCAGCTTGAAATCACTGTTTTTGTGGAATCTGAGGATAGAAATTTGGGAACGATCCTTAGATTATGGAGAAAGAAATATCCTCCGGTAAAATCCAGAAGAAAGCTTTCTGTGAAACTACTCTGTGTCATCTTAATTCCTCTCACTCAGATAAGCCTCTCATTTCATTGAGCAGTTTTCTAGCCCTGGGTATGTTTAGCATGTGGTGGGATATACGGAAGCACTTTGAGGCTAACGGTGAAAAAGGAAATATGTTCAGACCGAAACTGGAGAGAAGCTTTCCTAGGAACTGCTTTGTGAAGTGTGCATTGCGGTCACAGTGTTCTCATACTCTCTTCTCATACAGTGTCGGGGAAACCCTTTTGGAGAAACAGCTACCAAGTGATATTTGGGAGCATGTTGATGCCAATGGTGAAAAGGGAAATAGCCTCAGACAAGAACTGGAAAGAAGCTTTCTAGGAAACTACTCTGTGATATCTGTAGTCATCTCACATAGATAAAGACTTCTTTACATTACGCAACTTGGAAACTGTCATGGACAAATCCACGAAGGGACTTTCGAGAGCACATTGTGGACTATGGTGAAAAAGGAAATATCTTCAGATAAAAACTGGAAAGAAGCTTTCTGTGAATCTGCTTTTTGCTATGTTTTTTCATCTCACATATATGAAGCTTTCTTTACATTACGCAGCTTGGCAACTCCCTCGTGGATGGATCCACGAAGGGACATTTCGGATCACATTCGGGGCTATGGTGAAAGAGGAAATATAGTCAGATAAAAACTGGATAGTATATTTCTGAGAAACTGCTTGGTGATGTGTGCATTCCACTCAGGGTGTTATAACTTTCCTCTCATCAGGCACAGTTTAAGCACTGTCCCTATAAAACCAAAAGAGTGATATTCAGAGCACATTGAAGACTATGACAAAAAGTGACATGTCATTCAATAAAAAACAGAAAGAAGCACTCGAAGACACTGCTCTCTGACATGTCCATTCTTTTCACAGGTTTAAAGCTTACTCTACATTTCTCAGTTTGAAAGTCGGTCTCTGAGCGTTCTGCAAAGGGATAGTAAGTGGCGACCGGAGGCCTGTGTGAGGCAATGAAATCTGTTCCATTGAAAATCGGGGAGAAGCTTTCTGCGCAACTCTTTTGTGATGTTTGTATTCATCTCATAGAGGTAAATCATTCTTTGGATTAAGAAGTTTGAAATCACTATTTCTGTGGAATATGAGAAAGGGCATTTGGAAACGCTCTTTAGAATATCCTGAAAAAGAAATAACCTATGAGAGAAACCGGAAGGAAGCTTTCTGTGAAACTCTTCTGTGTCATGTGAATTCTGCTGACCGAGTTAAGCTTCTCTTTTCATTGAGCTGTATCATAACACTGTTTTTGTTTAGTCTGCGAAGGGATATTCTGGAGGCCTTTGAGGTTTACAGTGAGAACGGAAACGTCTTCAGATGGAAACTGGAGAGAAGCTTTCTGAGGAGCTGCTTTGTGATGTGTGCTTTCCACTCACAGAAATATACATTTCTTCTCCCGGAGGATTCAGGAATCCCTTTTGGAGAAAATGCTATCAAGAGATATTTGGGAGAATAGAGACGACTATGGTGAAAAAGGAAATATCCTCAGACAAAAACTGGAAAGAAGATCTCTGTGAAACTGCTTTGTGTTAGATATATTTATTCGTGTCACATTGTTAAAACTTTAATTATATTATTAGTTTTGAAACTCTGTCATGCTCAGATCTGCGAAGGGACATTCGGGAGCACATTCAGGCCTACGGTGAAAGAGGAGATATCTTGAGATAAAAACTGGATAGAAGCTTTCTGGGAAACAATTTTGTTATGCATGCATTCCACTCAGGAGGTTATACGTCTTTTCTCACAAGGCAGTGTTTGCACACAGTTCCTGTGAAAGCAAAAAAGTCATATTTCACAACGCATTGAGGACTATGGCGAATAGTGAAATATACTGAAATAAAATCGAGGAAGAAGTGTTCCAATAATCTACCCTCTGATATGTGCATTCACTTCACAGAGTTAATGCTTACTCTATGGTGCCCAGTTTCAAAACTCTGTCTTTGAAGAATCTGTGAAGGGAAATTTAGTGGCGTCCGGAGGCTTGTGGTGAGGAAGGAAACGTCTTCCGATGAAATCAGCAGAGAAACGTTCTGAGCAACTACTTTGCAATGTGTGTGTTCATCTCAAAGAGTTAAACCATTCTTATGATTGAGCAGCTTGAAATCATGTTTTTGTGGAATCTGAGGAAGAATATCCTTAGAATATGGAGAAAGAAATATCCTAAGGTAAAATCCAGAAGGAAGCTTTCTGTGAAACTGCTCTGTGTCGTCTTAATTCCTCTCACTCTGATAAGCCTCTCTTTTCATTGAGCAGTTTTCTAGCCCTGTGTATGTTTATCATGTGATGGGATATTCAGGAGCACTTGGAGGCTATCGATGAAAGAAGAAATATGTTCAGACCGAAACTGGAGAGAAGCTTTCTGAGGAACTGCTTTATGACGTGTGCATTCCAGTCACAGTGCTATACCTCTCTTCTCATACAGCATCGGGGAAACCCTTTGGGGAAACAGGTGCCAAGTGATATTCGAGAGCATATTGATGTCGATGGTGAAAAGGGAAATAACCTCTGACAAAAACTGGAAAGATCCTTTCTAGGAAACTACCCTTTGATATGTGTAATCATCTCACATAGATAAAGCTTTATTTACATTACGCAGCTTGGAAACTGTCATGGACGGATCCACGAAGGGACCTTTGGGAACACATTTGGGACTATGGTGAAAAGGAAATATCTTCAGATAAAATCTGGAAAGAAGCTTTCTGTGAATCTGCTTTTTGCTATATTTATTCATCTCACATAGATGAAGCTTTCTTTACATTATGCAGCTTGGAAATGCTCTCGTGGATGGATCATCGAAGGGATATTTGCGATCACCGCTCTGCCTATGGTGAAAGAGGAAATATAGTCAGATAAAAACTGGAGAGAATCTTCCTGAGAAACTGCTTGGTGATGTGTGCATTCCACTCAGGGCGTTATAACTTTCTTCTCATACGGCACAGTTTGAACACTGTTCCTGTAAAACCAAAAGAGTGATATTCAGAGCACATTGAAGATTATGGAAAAAAGTTAAATATCGAACAGCAAAATACAGAAAGAAGCACTGAAAGAAAAGGCACTCAGAAATGTCCATTCTTTTCACAGGGTTAAAGCTTACTCTACATTTCCCAGTTTGAAAGTCGGTCTTTAAGGGTTCTGTGAAGGGATCATATGTTGGAACCGGAGGCCTGTGTGAGTCAAGGAAATGTCTTCCATCAAGAATCGGAGAGAAGCTTTCTGCGCAACTCTTTTGTGATGTTTCTTATTCATCTCATAGAGTTAAGTCATCCTTTAGATTCAGCAGTTTGTAATCCCTGTTTCTTTGGAATCTGAGAAAGGACATTTGGAAACGCTCTTTAGAATAACCTGAAAAAGAAATAACCTCAGAGAGAAACCAGAAGGAAGCTTTCTGTGAAACTGCTCTGTGTCACGTGATTTCCGCTCACAGAGTCAAGCTTTTCTTTTCATTGTGCTGTATTGTGGTGAAATAGGAAATATCCTCAGACAAAAACTGAAAAGATTTCTGTGAAACTGCTTTGTGTTACATATACTTATTCGTCTCGCATAGTTAAAACTTTAATTATATTATGCAGTTTGGAAAATCCGTCATGCACAGATTGGCGAAGGGACATTCGGGAGCACATTCAGGCCTACGGTGAAACAGGAGATATCTTCAGATAAAAACTGGATAGAAGCTTTCTGAAAAACTCCTTTGTGATGTATGCATTCCACTCAGGGAATTATACCTCTTTTCTCACAATTCAGTGTTTGAACACTGTTCCTCTGAAACCGAAAAAGTGATATTTCAGAATGCTTTGAGGTCTACGGTGAATAGTGAAATATACTGAAACAAAATCGAGGAAGAAGCATTCCAAGAATCTCTCTCTGATATGTGCATTCACTTCACAGAGTTAATGCTTACTCTACATTGCCCAGTTTCGAAACTCTGTCTTTGAAGAATCTGTGAAGGGATATTTAGTGACGCCCAGGGGCTTGTGGTGAGCGAGGAAACGTCTTCCGATGAAACCTGCAGAGAAACGTTCTGAGCAACTGCTTTGCAATGTGTGTATTCGCCTCCTAGAATTAAACCATTCTTTGGATTGAGCAGCTTGAAATCACTGTTTTTGTGGAATTTGAGGAAGGACATATGGGAACGAACCTTAGAATATGGGGAAAGAAATATCCTCAGGTAAAATCCAGAAGGAAGCTTTCTGTGAGACTGCTCTGTGTCGTCTTAATTCCTCTCTCTTAGTTAAGCCTCTCTTTTCATTGAGCAGCTTTATAACCCTGTATATGTTTCCCTTGTGATGGGATATTCTGGAGCCCTTTGAGGCTAACGGTGAAAAAGGAAATATATTCAGACCGAAACTGGAGAGAAGCTTTCCGAAGAACTGCTTTGTGACGTGTGCATTCCACTCACAGTGTTAATCCTCTCTTCTCATACAGCATCAGGGAAACCCTTAGGAGAAACAGGTACCAAGTGATATACGGGAGCATGTTGATGCCGATGGTGAAAAGGGAAATAGCCTCAGACAAAAACTGGAAAGAAGCTTTCTAGGAAACTACTCTGTGATATGTGTAATCATCTCTCATAGATAAAGCTTTCTTTACATTGTGCAGTTTGGAAACTGTCATGGACGGATCCACGAAGGGACCTTTGGAGCACATTGTGGACTATGGTGAAAAAGGAAATATCTTCAGATAAAAACTGGAAAGAAGCTTTCTGTGAATCTGCTTTTTGCTACGTTTATTCATCTCACATACATGAAGCTTTCTTTACTTTACATAGCTTGGAAACTCCCTCATGGATGGATCCATGAAGGGATATTTAAGATGCCATTCAGGCCTATGGTGAAAAAGGAAATATCTTCAGATAAAAATTGGAAAGAAGCTTTCTGTGAATCTGTTTCTTGCTGTGTTTATTCATCTCACATAGATGAAGCTTTTTTTACAGTATGCAGCTTGGAAACATTCTCGTGGATGGATCCACGAATGGATATTTGGGATCACATATGGGCCTAAGGTGAAATAGAAATACAGTCAGATAAAAACTGGAGAGAAACTTTCTGAGAAACTGCTTGGTGATGTGTGCATTCCACTCAAGGAGTATAACTTTCTTCTCATAAGGCACGGTTTGAACACTGTTCCTGTAAAACCAAAAGAGTGATATTCGGAGCACATTGAAGACTATGGCAAAATTGAAATGTCATCCATTAAAAAACAGAAAGAAGCACTCGAAGAAACTGCCCTCTGACATGTCCATTCTTATCACAGGGTTAAAGCTTACTCTACATTTCCCAGTTTGAAAGGCGGTCTTTGAGGGTTCTGTGAAGGGATAGTAAGTGGCGACCAGAGGCCTGTATGAGGCAAGGAAATGTCTTCCATCGAAAATTGGAGAGAGGCTTGCTGCACAGTTCTTTTGTGATGTTTGTATTCATCTCATAGCGTTACATCATTTTTTGGGTTGAGCAGTTTGAAATCACTGTTTCTGTGGAATCTGAGAAAAGACCTTTGAAAACGCTCTTTAAACATCCTGAAAAAGAAATAACCTCAGAAAGAAACCAGAATGAAGCTCTCTGTGAAACTGCTCTGTGTCACGTGAATTCCACTCACACAGTGAAGCTTCTCTTTTCGTTGAGCTGTATCATAACACTGTTTTTGTTTAGTCTGCCAAGGTATATTCTGGATTTCTTTGAGGCTTACGGTGAGAAAGGAAACGTCTTCAGATAGAAACTGGAGAGAAGCTTTCTGAGGAGCTGCTTTGTGACGTGGGCATTCCACTCACAGAAATATACCTTTCTTCTCCTAGAGGATTCCAAAATCCCTTTTGGAAAAAAGCTACCAAGAAATATGCAGGAGTCAACTATGGTGAAAAAGGAAATATCCTCAGACAAAAACTTAAAAGAGGATTTCTGTGAAACTGCTTTGTGTTAGAAATATTTATTCATCTCGAATACTTTAAAGTTTAATTATATTATGCAGTTCGGAAACTCCGTCATGCACAGAACCATGAAGGGATATTCAGGAGCACATTCAGGCCTATGGTGAAAGAGGAGATATCTTCAGATGAAAACTGGATAGAACCTTTCTGAGAAACTACTTTGTGATGCATGCATTCCACTCAGGGAGTTATATCTCTTTTCTCACAATGCAGTGTTTGAACACTGTTCCTGTGGAACCGAAAAAGTGATATTTCAGAACGCATTGAGGACTATGCTGAAGAGTGAAATATACTGAAGGATAATCGAGGAAGAAGCGTTCCAAGAATCTACTGTCTGATATGGGCATTCAGTTCACAGAGTTAATGCTTACTCTATGTTGCCCAGTTTCAAAACTCTGTCTTTGAAGAATCTGTGAAGGGATATTCAGCGACGCCCGGAGGCTTGTGGTGAGCAAGGAAATGCCTTCCAATGAAACCTGCAGAGAAACGTTCTGAGCAACTGCTTTGTGATGTGTGTATTTGTCTCACAGAGTTAGACCAATCTTTGGATTGAGCAGCTTGAAATCACTGTTTTTGTGGAATATGAGGAAGGACATTTGGGAATGATCCTTAGAATATTGAGAAAGAAACATCCTCAGGGAAATTCCAGAAGGAAGCTTTCTGTGAAACTGCTCTGTGTCGTCTTAATTCCTCTCACTCAGATAAGCCTCTCTTTTCATTGAGCAGTTTTCTAGCCCTGTGTATGTTTAGCGTGTGATGGGATATTCGGGAGCACTTTGAGGCCAACGGTGAAAAAGGAAATATGTTCAGACGGAAACTGGAGAGAAGCTTTCCGAGGAACTGCTTTGTGACGTGTGCATTCCAGTCACAGTGTTATACCTCTCCTCTCTTTCAGCGTCGGGGAAGCCCTTTTGGAGAAACAAATACCAAGTGATATTTGAGAGCATACAGATGATGATGGTGAAAAGGGAATTAGCCACAGACAAAAACTGGAAAGAAGCTTTCTAGGAAACGACTCTGTGATATGTGTAATCATCTCACATAGGTAAAGCTTTCTTTACATTACGCAGCTTGGAAATTTTCATGGACGGATCCATAAAGTTTCTTTTCATAAGATACAGTATGAACACTGTTCCTGTAAAACCAAAAGAGTGATATTCGGAGCACATTGAAGACAATGGCAAAAAGTGAAATGTCCTATAAAAAACAGAAAGAAACACTCGAATAAACTGCTCTCTGACATGTCCATTCTTTTCACAGGGTTAAAGCTTACTCTACATTTCCCAGTTTGAAAGTCGGTCTTTGAGATTTCTGTGAAAAGATAGTATGAGGCAACCGGAGGCCTATGTGAAGCAAGGATTTGTCTTAAATAGAAAATCAGGGAGAAGCTTTCTGCGCAACTCTTTTGTGATGTTTACATTCATCTCATAGAGTTAAATCATTCTTTGGATTGAGCAGTTTGAAATCACTGTTTCTGTGGAATCTGAGAAAGGATATTAGGAAATGCTCTTTAGAATATCCTGAAAAAGAAATAACCTCACAGGGAAACCAGAAGGAAACTTTCTGTGAAACTGCTCTGTGCCACGTGTATTTCACTCACACAGTGAAGCTTCTCTTTTCGTTGAGCTGTATCATAACACTGTTTTTGTTTAGTCTGCAAAGGGATATTCTGGAGGGCTTTGAGGCTTACGGTGAGAAAGGAAACGTCTTCAGATAGAAACTGGAGGGAAGCTTTCTGAGGAGCTGCTTTGTGACGTGTGTATTCCACTAACAGAAATATACCTTTCTTCTCCTAGAAACTTACGGAATCCCTTTTG